>NC_041391.1:235404393-235413591 GCF_002162155.2 Triticum dicoccoides
ACATAGTACGAGACTTAATATCGATGTTTCAATTCGGTGTACATTGTAAGATTTGAATCGAGGACTAGGCATACGGGTAATTATTTCGAATTCGTACCATACTAAGTTTCGAAAAGTTGACATTGACTCAATTTGTTGTGCTATTTTGTAGGTCATATGTTTGAATACATCCAAAAGTTTTCTCACTACCATGGTGTTCATCATATACATATAAATTTGTATTAAAAAAGTAGCGTGGATACAGTGAAATGCGAAATCCATGTTAGAATTGGAGATCGCTACGTGACACACACTCTAATTCAAATAACTAACTACGTGATACACACTCTAATTCAAATAACTAATTATGTGACACACTCTAATCCACGTTAGCGTGGGTACCGTTTCGATTTTTTTTTCAAATAACTCCTCATTAATTAATTTATAGTACTCCCTCTGTTCACTTTTATAAGACCTTGAAGACATTTCAGACAATGTGCAAAATAGTTCATTTTAAGTTGTCTGAAATGACTTACAAAAGTGAACGGATGGAGTATCTCATTTCGAATGACTAATTATTGCAAGCAAAACACGGGCATGGTAATACATACAGATTCGTTTGCAAATGAAAAAAGATTCGATTGCATTCTCAAATGTAGGCGCACCAGGCAGACCAGGGTCGTGTCGGGGTGGACACTGCTTCGGTGCCTTAAAGGCAACTGCCCTTGGGTGTCTGACATGTGGGCCAGCCACCTGTTGGGCCCACATGTCATGGACACAAAGGCAGGTGCCTTAAGGTACCGAAGCATAGTCCTGTCGGGGTGGTCGCGTGTGTCGGACGGACGCGTAACACCCAGCCACCCACCCCCCACCCCCCAAAAAAGGACGACGATAATATAAGTTCGTGCTTCCACGTTTCGGATTGAAATATCTGGCGGCCCCAATTCCAGCCCTGCAAAATCTCTTCCCCACCGTCCCCTTCCGCGCCCAGATTGCTCAAATCCCTAATTTGCCGCCATCCCTCGAATCGCCCCTCATCTCGTCTCTTTCCCCACCGTTCCCCACCTCTGTGCCAGATGACGAAGACAAAGACGACGGTCGCGTTTCACGACCGCACCGGATCTACCTCATCTACGCCCTCGTCCACCGCACCGGGTGGTCCACCGACAACGTCGGCCGCCGCAACCGGCGTGCCTCACAAACACCGAGTTCCACCGCATCAGGTGCACTTCACCGACACCGTCTCCCAGCTCACCGGGGCTACTTCACCGAGCACATCATCGCACCTCCGCCCCCCGAGGCTGTTGGGGCTTCACCAACGGTCTCGTCCACCACATCGTAGCGCTCCTCTGCCACTCAAGATCTGCATCAGTGCGCGACCAGCCAACGCCAGCGCATCACCCTCAACGGCTCTGAAGTGACCCGCACTCTAGCTAGGCGAGCATGCCCAAACGCCGGTCCGAACTAGGTATCCACACATCACTCCCTTGTGCACTGTTCCGATGATGTTTGAATATCCTTTCACTGCTCTCTTAGCTTACACGCCTATGCAACTCTGACTTTAACTCTTACTTCTTCTGGAGATATCATCTGAAACAAGCAAATCCATTTTTTAGCGAAGCATGACGGTGCTACGGGATCTAGTAAACATCCTGCACACCCGTATAACCTTGTAAGTATCTGTCCTCCGGTACAACATCAAGGTCGATTCCTCTTATTTGATCAACCATTCGCCGTGTCAAAAATGCAGAGAGGGATGCAAGGAGCACAAGGCCTGCACATCCAAGCAAGTGGTAACATGGACTTGTACATGGAACATCCCAAGCGCAAGCAGAGCTGCAGTGAGCCTGTACAACGAGCTAGGTAAGTCCCTGCATTTCATTTAATTCGTACTGGCATTCGTGTATGATTTGTGTGCAGTGCCTGATCCACGAATTCAAGTTACCAGGGGCAAACGTTTAACTTAAAAAATACGAAGGCACTTGCACTCCGGAAATCAATATAACTTGAGAAATGTGAAGCAACATGCACTTTGAAAACCAGCTAATGATCCAAAGTAGTTCAGATTATAAAAACTAAATGATGCAAGCACCAAAAAACACAAAATGCAACATGGTGTACAAGGACTACAAACATGGTCTGTACCTGCTTGAATTATTCGTTCTCTGGCTGAAAAAATCAAAGTGTAATTGCACATATAACCAGTGCGCAAACAACAGATTAGTGTCAATATATCTATCCTGCACAAGTATGCCAATAGTTTCAAACAACATATTAGAAAGGTATTTATGCTATGTTGTCATGATACGGGGACTTTCTGGTAGATAGCCTCGATGTTTCCTCAAACTATGAAAATGCACTATGATTTGCTTGTCATCAATGCCTGCAAATCTCTGCCTCTCTCAACATAGTAGATCATCATTAGACACTAAATCCTTCAATGAGCTTGCAAAATGCTTGAATTAGATCCCTCATTAGACACTATACGTTCATCACCAGGAGCATGTAAAATGTTTGCATCAAATCCTTCATTAGCAGTCTGTTCATTAGACACTTCAGGCTCAAGAACAACATGAGCTTGTATGTTTGCACCGGAAACTTGATTAGAAACATCAGATTCAGTCAGTTCAATATTGATTGGGGGAGTTATAAAATAAGTAGAAATTGGTTTCATTTTCTCATAGATTCCCTACATACAAGCAGTTTTACAACACCGTGAGGTTTAACTATTGGCCAGAAATTGAAGAGTTGAATTAGATATAATCAGGGATGTGATGTACCTGCTCGTTGCGCATGCTACTCTTGCAAGCTGCGACTATCCGTTTGCGCAAGCTCGATGCCATGCCCGAGATGCCGCCGCTACCTCCCACGCAGGCTACACCCAGGGTTGGATCTTCATCTTCTTGTCCTTCCGTTCGCTTGAAGCCCGGCGACCGCCCTCCAACGAGGGCGCGAGGAAGTGTTGTGTCGATCTGTCCAGCGGCGGCTAGGTTATGAGCGAACCAGACTAGAGGCTGGAGCGAATGAATTGGGATTTTTCCTGCTGTCGATTGATATGGGAGGCGCTCGTATGGGCCGCGAGCCTGCTATAGGGCTTGCCTTGCACTTATGTTATTGGCCCATCCAAATTGAAACATTTTCCTTCATTTTTTACATTTCCTGCTCGTGTGTTGGGACGAACAAAATTAGCATGGGCCAACCTGGACGACTCAAACTAGGTGCACACTTTCCAGCCACCTGAGGCGGCCACCCATACCGGCCCCTATGGTGGCGTCGCCCCTTTTTGCGTGTATGATTGGATAGTGAAAAATATTCCAGTGGCGCTTTTGATTTACCCACAGAATGGTTGAATTTCTTGTTTCTACGAACTGAGTTCGCCAATAATGTGAAGGATGCCAGTCTTTTCATCCTATTGTAGATTGCTTAGATCTCGATATGCCAAAAGTAATCACATGAAATATACAGTAAAAGCAAGTGTGATGTGTTTGGCTATAACTAGTCTGACTACACGTTCTCATATAACATATCAAGGACGCACCATTTTACCAGATTAACCATTCGACTTACCCATGCAGTGTGGGAAGAAAGAAGTATTGGGACTGCGTATCCAAGCAATTGATGCCATGGACTCCTTTGTACAACCTTGTAAGCGAAAAAGATGTTGCAGTGTGCCTGTACAAAGAACTACCGTAAGTTCATTTACCTGCTTCTTGGAATTTTAGTTAGCCACTTATTGCAAAATTGTTCAATTATGTTGCTTGGCTTAATTTAGTTTGCTACTGATTACATAATGGCACAACCTGTTAATCATATTGTAGATTGCGCCTATCTATGTGTTTGATACTTACTGTTAAGAATTACCTGTTTGCCTTAACTTAAATATCTACTTGTTTGTTTAACTGCTTTGCTGCTGCAACAGCGGGTTACAATGATGTTAATAACTACTGTACTTTTCAGCATCCAATTGAAACTCTTTAATTCCTTGTTTGTTTAACTGGTTTGCTGTTCTAACTCCCAGTTGAGATGTTTTGCTAACTTCAACTTTTCTGAATTCAATCGGAAATTTAATGGCAAAATAGGTTAGCCCAAGATCAAAGAGCGAGGTCCCCATGGACATTGCATCATCCCACATCAGTGGCACCGGCCCAATCGTGCATTATGAATTGCCAACTGCTGATTCTCTAGAGGCTAAACTAGTGGCAGAAAGAGATTCTGCTTCTGCACTTAGAGATGAAGTTGACATGTTGAGGAAGCAAACAACACAATCACAAGCAGTACTCAAGACAACCGTTAAATATTTGGTGGATTTCAAAACGAAGCAAGCTGAGACTGACCAGATTGTTAAGGTCCTGAAGGAAAAAAGGAAATTAAATTCCTACTTGGTAAATCATAGGTGAAATGTTCTTTCCATAGTTGAATAACCTTTGTGTTGTCTGTTCATGTAATCAATCAAACCATTTGTTTTAGAGATCATGTAATAATTGTTTTTTTTTGTTTGTAATTTTATTTGAGCACAAGTCTGTATTAATTGATAAGACTCGGAGACATTTCATTTGGATTGCTGTGCCAGACCTACAAATATGCCAGTCGGGCCGAATATGCATTCAACAATAGTAGTAGTATAGATGGACCATAAGTGGCACGCATCGGAAAGGGCCAAGATGCTGGCTAAAAAGAGGATGTTTTTTAGCCAAAAAAAGTACAGCGGCCTGGCTTATGTATGTTAGTTGATATTATTGATCCATATAATCTATAAGTGTTTATATGTCTGTTAGTTCTGTACATTCTTGGTTGATTGACTCGGTATTTGAATCTTGATACATCGCTTGTGTACATATCTAAATGGGAGTACACATTATGTTGTGTGTGACATTTGAGTTGGACATGAAGTGTTCCAAATATTCGAATTCACCTTAAACTGGATTCTAGTTTCTGAATTTGAGTATCAGCATTTGTAAACCATATTCATATATGACAGTGGAATACATCTTTGTCGTCCTTTTGAAGATATATAAAAACACATAGAATGATTTACAAAGATTCATATAGGAATACAAAGTGGGTTCGAATTTAGTTGCCAGAGTAAACGTGGATGCTTATTGTCCCAAAATTCGAAAGAAGCAGCAAAATGTCCACTCCCACGTCGGCTGCCCGAAGCCAAGTGTGTGGGAGATGGAAATTACTGTCTACCCATTACACGGACAATCCATCGGCCCGATTTCCACTGCTCTAAATAGGGGTAGGTTAGTAACTTCGATTAGACGTGACACGACCGCCTCTGAGCCCATTTCGACACGGTGGGCGTCAAACATGGGCGGCAAAACACATTTGATGCAAGATCATCCGAAAGACCTCTGTTTCTCCCTCCATTCCCCATTCATACACGATGGGCGGCAAAACAAACTCGACTCGGCCGAAATCGATGTAGGCAAATATTTTCAATAGAGGCAGGTTTGTAACTTCACTCAGACGTGACACAACCGCCCTACCTGTCAGCCTCGTTCATACACCGTGGGCGCCAACCATGGGCGCCAACCACCCTCTCCTCGCCCCAAATCGCTCTGGGCAAATATTGGCGAGATGCGAGATTACCGTCCTATCCCCAACCGATGAGACGTCCAAATTTTAAACTGGGGCTAAGTTCATAACTTTCCCATATTTCAGATAGGCGCGTCCCAAAAACATGGTTCCCCGTACCTCTCCCTCCATTTTCCCATTCATACACCATCCGCGCTAGAACACCCCATCCCCACACCAGCCTCCGTCCGCCACCCCATCCATCGCCGCTGTCCTCCATCACATCCATCGCCACCGTCCTCCACCATGTCGGAGCGCCTACCAAGACCGCGTCGTCCACTACTAGAGATGGACGTTTCTCATCCACGGCGACGAACCAATAGCCTTGCATCGCGTCCTCTCGCTTCATCGGCGTCGTTGTCCTCTTTGCCGGGGCCGCTCACACGACCTTCTCTTCCCACCGCAATGGGACTTATCCCCCGATGCACCCATCTACCGTCGCAGATCTGCTTCAAAGCCACCGATAGCCATCGCACCCCCAATGCCTACACGGCGCCGCAAGAGAGGTGGTACTTCATATCTCCTCAACTTTTTGATCTCAACCAGAAAATTGATCTTAACTTGGTTACTCTACTTTCTTTTCAGCTCTTAGAATTTAGTTCTTAGTTCGAGCAAACAATGATGCTAAATATCATTTCTCCAGTTTGCAGCTTCAAATCTGCCATGGCACAGCCATAATACGGTTTAATTGATCATGCTTAGGGTTTAATTGATCATGTTGCTTCTGTGGTGGTTTCTTTAATAGAAATTGGAGGGGAAACCCTCTTTTGCTAAAAAAAATATGCTTAGAGTTTCCCCCTTTTATGATCACTATACGATCAGAATACGTGCTTCGTGTCATAATAATACTGCTCCACCCATCAAGCTAAACAAGCTTAGATGTTCAAATACGAATCTGATATTATTAAAACAGAGTTGTTTAATTGGTCAGCTAAATGTTCCTAAATTAGTTTCGAAAATGCATGTTCGCCGCTCGGGTGTGTATCTCTACAGGGTGCCCATGGTGGGCCGGCCCACCCTAGGATTTTGGGTCGTCCCAGGCCCCGATTCCCCTCTGTTCTGCTTCGCGCTTCCGATCTCTACTCGCCCCCAGCCGCCTGCCTCGCCGGCGACTTGCTGTCCCTGGACGGCATGACTCTAGGAGGAGACGCCGGACTAACAGGAGGCCAGGAGCCGCTCACCCAACAGCGTCACCACTTCCCGGGCGCGCCGCCGTGCCAACCTTCCCAGTACGTTCAGGGGTCAGGCGTGCAGCACCCACCAAGCCAACCCGATTTATCCTTATATACATCCTCAACACTCAGCAGCCACTCCTCATCACCCATTTTCTAATTGATTCATTACTCATTAGGCAGGACTGTCATTAGGGTTTGTTGTGTGCTCAGTGCTACCTACACTTAATGGTTCAGATGTATTTCGGTAATCTTTAGTACCTCTAAAGTTCACAGGGTTTTCAAAATTCCGGCCCTCGGAACAGAAACTAGTCATTTTGGATTGTTGGTCGTAGTGACATTGACCCAGATTACTACTGCAAGCCAGGTTTGTTGACAATTTTACTTGTCTTTCTTACTCATTCAATATAATATCCAATTATTCACGTCGATTAGTTGCAAACAACAAGTGCTAGACAAACTTCTTCATTCAGATTTCTGACGGTCTCTTACTGCAGTTACAATTCTGCATACTTGTCCTAATAAGCTCACAAGTAAATGATTGATTCACTACATCTATGCTTGCCTTGTCATATTTGTTGTCAATATTCTTTTAGGGTGGACCACCCTGTTTCTAAATACTGGAACCGTAGACATGAGTGAATAGTATTTCTCTATGTGATCTCTTCCATCATGTGTGGGTAACGAACATTGCATTGTATAGAAAGAAAGTGTCATTTCCAGCTTTTACATAGGTTTCGATCTTTTACATGGAATACAATCTGCCTACTTGCTTTGTGTCGCACTACCAACACTCCACCCTTGAAGCTAAACATTACGCCACTCATAATTGCTTAGTTTATTTGTTCAAATATGAATTTCATATGATTCTAATGTTCCTACTTCAGTTTTGAAATGTGTGCCTGCCTGTTATAGAGACATAAGGGGTTTGTATTTCTGTGTGTGGTCTGGTCAGCATGGTTGGGGAGGTGAACTTTGCATATGCAGGGGTTTATAGGGAGACACTCTCCGAGTTGAATCCGCAATGCATTCCATAGATAATCTGACTACTTTTTATGTTTTCATGAATCTCAGATTCTGAACAGCATCATAATGATTATGAGCTTGCGCGCATGAAAAGAATAAAGCAGAACAATGCCATGGCTGTCAAACTTGGCATTAAGGGACTGAAATCAAGTCTGGATGCAAAGCAATGCAAACGCTCTCCACCTACAGATTCATGCTCAGAATATGATCCTAACAGTGATTCTGAGCTAGAGGGAGACCTAAGTCAATGTACACTACTAGGAAAAGGCCTACTAATGGCGCACCTGTTTTGGCTACTAATGGCGCACTACAGGTGCGCCATTAGTACCACGCCACTAGTATATTTTAGTAATGGCGCACCACAGGTGCGCCATTAGTATCTGGTATACTAATGACACACCACAGGTACGCCATTAGTATCCCACATGTGCGCCATTAGTATCTGGTATACTAATGGTGCACCACATGGAAGTGCGCCATTAGTAACAATTTTTTTTAAAAAAAATCGTTTTTTCTTAATCTCACGTCACTATTTCACATATGAGATATCCAACACATATATATACAACAAGCATCCATATAACAATCATATCCAACACACAAGTTTCATCATATGTACATACATAGCCAACACATAGTTCCATCATTACATATTACAAAAGTTTCACATTGTTCATCCAACACCGTTATCCATCAATTCACAAAAGTTTCACATTGATACAAAATAAAAACACAAATGGAAAAGAAGCACTCCATCCATGCAAGCTTCCGTGAATTAAATCAAATCTGCAAAATGATAAACAAGAAGTTAGAAGAAGAAGAAGAAGAGAAGAAGAAGAAGAAGACTAGAAGAATACTAGAAGAAGAAGAACACTAGAAGAATACTATAAGAAGAATAAGAAGAATAAGAAGAAGACTATAAGCTTATATGTAAACTTGATCATTTTGTGCTAACATAAGTAATTTTGGAGCTAACCTATAGGAAACTAAGCATATAAGCTCTCTAAGTTAGCATATTAGAGCTAACTTAGGTAAAATGAAGCTAACCTATGTCATTTTGGAAAAGAAGAAGAATAAGAAGAATAAGAAGAAGACTATAAGCTTATTATGTAAACTTGATCATTTTGTGCTAACATAAGTAACTTTGGAGCTAACCTATAGGAAACTAAGCATATAAGCTCTAAGTTAGCATATTAGAGCCAACTTAGGTAAAATGAAGCTAACCTATGTCATTTTGGAAAAGAAGAAGAAGAATAAGAAGAAGACTATAAGCTTATTATGTAAACTTGATCATTTTGTGCTAACATAAGTTATTTTGGAGCTAACCTATAGGAAACTAAGCATATAAGCTCTAAGTTAGCATATTAGAGCCAACTTAGGTAAAATGAAGCTAACATATGTCATTTTGGAAAAGAAGAAGAATAAGAAGAAGACTATAAGCTTA
>NC_041391.1:235413968-235416392 GCF_002162155.2 Triticum dicoccoides
TTTGGAGATCTGACATACCTGACACAGTTCAGTTCTCGTTGTTCTTCTCCTTCTCCTTCCTCAGCCTGATGCGCCAAGAGCGGCGAGGTGGTGGAGGCAGTTGTGGGATGTAGTCTTCTACCACAATTGGCGTGATCATGTCGCCCAGCTGTGGGATCGCCGGCGCCACCATCGGTGCGTGGTCATTGTCAGGCACCACCACCATCGCGAGGCCACCTTCAGGTAGGACGGGCACGACCATCTCTAGGTCAGCCTCAGCCACCACCATCTCTTGCCCATGGTCAACCACCACCATCTCTTGCCCATGGTCAGCCACCACCATCTCTTGCCCTTGGTCAGCCACCACCAGCGCTAGGTCATCCTCAGCCTGATGCCCATCGTCATCCTGCAGCTCCTCATCCCCACTCTGCTCCTCTTCTCCCGCACTCCAGTCCTGATCATCCATCTTGTTGTCTTTGCTGCTGCCAGAATTGCTGCTGCTTTCGCTAAAGCCAGAATCGCTGTTGCTTTTGCTACAGCCATACTCGCTGCTGCTTTGGCTGTAGCCAGTGTCGCTGCTGCTGCTCCCATTGCCTGTCCAAATGCAACAATGACCGTTAACAATCGATGTGAGACAAAGCCAAATGTAGAGGAATAAGAAGAGGCAAAACGTACTGGTATCATCATCATCAGCGTAGCGCATGCGACACATAGTCGCGTTGAACACCTTCACGATGAGCATGGTGGCATCGTTGTCGTACCTGAAGAGAAGGAAGTACCACAGCCGCAGGTCATAGGCATGGTAGAACTTCTCCCACCCACGATACAAGTACATGTGGCCCTCCTTGATCACCAATCCACATCCCACAGCCTGCGAAACCCGCTGCTGGCCTGTCGCAGCTTCACATTATTTGGCGGATCTTCACCCAGCATGTTCATAAAACTGTCAGGCAGCCTCTGTAGTTTGGGACAATGAGTGATGTAGCAAACAACAGATATCATAATGAGATGGGTGAAGGGGAGATCTCTCCTTTTATATACCTGCGTCATGGATGATACTGAAGTCCCAAGTATGATACTGAAGAACTCGGAAGCATCCAACTCGTACTGCGGTGTGGCAGAGCGGCGGTGGCTGCTTCCCCCCATCTCTGATAAGCAGCAGAAGAGACCAATTAATACCCTTACAACAGATCATAAAACATGCATGAAAATAACCACTCTATATCAAGTTTATCCAAGCAAAATCTCTCATTGTGAAAGCAGTGGGCAAAGTAACGGAGAGTAAGCTGGACAACAAGCACAACAAATAAAAAGAAACGGGAATGATAACAGGCTGTACTGAAAGTCCAATTGTACTGGACTATAAATTAGGGTAACAATGACACAGAAGATGGGAGCACCTAGTACACATTAGCAAAACAAAAAGGTACCACGCTTAAAAGGAAAGACCTATACAAGCACCTCATATTAATAAGGTTGCTTGAACAAGTGTTATCTATCAATACATTTGGGGATTAGCACTAACAATTCAGAAGACCAAATGCTAACAAGGCAATCAACTAACTTGTTCAGTTACAGAGTAAGCTCATCTGCAGCCCCATCATGATAACCACAAAGAGGAATGTCCACAGACAAACCTTTGGTTAAACAAGGTATGTATGGTCTTAGTTCATCTCTCAATTCACCAACATGACTGATAGGCATGTTAATACATCTACCATATAAACCTTTGGTTCGGAAAAAGTATGCAAACAACATTGCAACCGATGATATCACAATCATAGTGCCATTCTAAACCAATAGCACATTTGATTCAAGGTATGAGGTGGGTCGGCCAAACCCTTTTTTTTGGAACAAAGGCTGGGTAAACTAAACCTGACCAAAGCATTAACCGTGCAAACTAGGATTAAAACGACCAACCAAAAAGGTTGAATTAGCTGGTCCCCAAGAATTAGTGTTCTAAATTCCAATTTAGTAGTGCTGACTAGTTTAGCAAGCAATAACTTAAGCTAATGATGTTACTTCCGAAGCATAAAATGAAAGCAAACCCAGTTATCTAACTCGAATCGAACGCAACCTAAGTGAGCAACACAAAATTCACCGACACTAAGAAACCATGGTTAGATCGATACAAAGTACTACATCTTGACCCATGGGTGAGCCTTTTCTTGTTCTCCTTTTTCTTTCTTCTCCTTCCTCCTCCTCCTCTTCTCCTTCTTCCTTTCTTGTTCTGTTTTTCAACTTTCTTCTTATTCTTCTTCCTTTTTTCCTTTTTCCTCTTCTTCTACTTCTTCTTCTTTTTTTCAACTTTCTTCTTCTTCTAATTATCTAAACCTAAATCTGGCACTAACCTAAACCTATCAATAACCTAATTAAACCTAAACAGCAAAGAAAAATAGTAGAAAAAAACAAAAAAAATGCTCACCTTGGCTCCGGGGGTAGGGG
>NC_041391.1:235416696-235505704 GCF_002162155.2 Triticum dicoccoides
GGAGCAAGGGGGCGGCAAGGGGAGGGGGGCGACGGGGCGAGGGGAGGTGGGGCTCAGCATTACTAACAAATTTTTTAATATTTTTTTTCAGAACTACTAATGGTGCATGGTGGGTGTGGCGCGCCATTACTATGTTAACTAGTAATGGCGCACTACACAACGGTGCGCCATTAGTAATTTTTTTTTTCAAAACTACTAATGGCGCACCACGCACCAGGTGCGCCATTAGTAATATATTACTAATGGTGCACCAACACATGGTGCGCCATTAGTATATAGTAATGGCGCACCACATGTCTGGTGCGCCATTAGTGGCCATATCATCTATAGCCCTTTTCCTAGTAGTGGTAGCTCCCTAGTGGAGGAGTGAGAGGAAGATGCCCTATCTTATTCACCCATCAAGGTACTTGCTCTAACTTTCCAAGGTTACATTGCTCGCATATATCTTGCAACTGATGCTTTGCATTGCTTCTTCTTTGTTGAACTGCCATTAGCTTAGTTTACACATCGTGTATGTGAATACGCCCTGCCTATCCATTTTCAGTACATATTCCATCTGTCATCATACCATATTTATCCATTCAAATGTTGTTCTTGTGTATCAGACGTTCAAAAGGAAGAGGGCGATTGCTGATCGTGGAGGAGCACAAGCAAAGTATTTGGAAAAGGTAGTGGCACCTGATAAATCAAATAGCCCATTAGGTGTAGTTGCAATATCACCTGACCCACAAAATACCCCAACTCTAGCAGATTCTAGCCCTACTACACTGGTCATTTCTGATGCCCCAACTCAGCAGACCCCAACTGCAGCAAACAGTATGATTATGCCAGTTGACATAGCACCAGCTGTACGACGCAAAACCCCCATTCCAGCAAAGACTACACCAAATCCAGTTGACAAATCCCTTTTTGAACCAGAGAGAGCCCCAATTGCAGCAAATAGGACCCCTGTTCCATTTCTTCCCAGTTTAGAAGATGAAGCTTATGTTGTTGTCAGGAACTTTGTGCGCATCTTTCCTTCATGGAAAGATTCTACCGCAGACACAGAACAATTTCCAGTCTTCCTCCGCAACTTACGCGTAAGTAATGTACTAATGTTATTCATGGTCATTACTGCATATGTTTCTGCTGACAGAAGACACAAGATTTCATTCTTTTAAATAGGCGAGGAGCAAACTGGATTGTGATGATGAGCAAGAGTTGGTTGCGCTTTTCAAGAACTCGTTGATGAAGTATCGTTCCTACCCGAGGCAACCACACTTCGATGGCAAGCCTCTGAAAGAAATTTCTATAAAGTCTCCGGTGCTACATTTATCTGACGGTGACTGGAATAATCTTGTTACACATTGGTCTTCGCTGCAGCGTAAGGTACTGTCTATGATATCACATCACAATTTGAACTACATTTTTGCATTTGCCTTAATGTCTCACTTGTACGAAAACTGTTAGCAGAAGAACATTCATTCTCAAGGGACCATAGAATCTCGCAACTATACTGCACATTGCATTGCTCTTGTGAGTACCTCTTGCCCTGTATGACCATACTTACTTTCATAGCTGTTTGATTATGTAGCATCACTGCACATGTTAGCCTCGTAATCGTCCATTTGGTGGACATTATAAGATCCGTATGGACTCTTACACAAATTTAGAATCAACCCAATGCTTTTGAAGAGGTTTAGCTCTGCAGTCCTCTTATAAGGACTGAACGTGGTCTATCACTGTACTTACATTAAGAGCTACTCCCTCCGTCCCATAATATAAGAACATTTTGTACAGTACACCAGTGTTCAAAACACTCTTGTATTATGGGAAGAGGGATTGGTTCAGTTTGTAGCATTCTGCATCTTATCTCCCTCGCCCACCATTTACTAAAAAAGATTAGATCTATATTTAATCTTACCAACAAGTAGAATACACAGACAATGCTAGTGCAGAAGTGTAGCCCATTGCTCTTGTCAGTACATTTTGTCCTGTAACGCTTGTACTTCCAGGGATTGGTAGTTGATTATGTCGCATCAATCTGCATCTTATCTTCATTATCCTCTATCCCTTCCAGTATTATCATATCTATAATTACTCTCTAGAAAATGTAGAGTACAGGCAATGCTTATGAAGAAGATTATGTGCTGAAATTCTTGAGTTATCCTTCCCTTGACATGGAGAAGGGCATTATAAAGCCAGTGTTAACTGTTAATGTAAGTCAGTCCTTCTAAAGCCTTTATCCTCAACTGCTGTTTAATTTTCTCATGCTCCCTATCGTTTACTTCTGTTTAGTTTGCTGTTTCTACCAAAATACATGTTCGTAAGAACCGTAAGTTCTTACTTTTACTTGTAAAACCAAATTTCTTATTCATACCATGCACATTACTTAATACTACCTATATGTATGCTTGGTTTTGTGGATCTATAATCCAGTGTGTGGTGAAGTAGCCCACGTTTGCACCTTGTCATCTCCTGTTTTATCTTACTGATATGGCTGATGATATGAACAACATGCCATGCACATTATCCAAAATAGATACAATGATTTTCTTTTCCCTTCATCTATGCTTGTTATGTTGACATGGTAATCCAGTAGTGTGGTGAAGCTCCCCGCATTATGAACAATGCCAAATTCTGCTATTGATATTTTGAACTTACTCTTTATTTTCTAATTTGAAATTGGATAGAATTGACAGAGTAGTTATCATATTTGTTTATACACGTGCAAAACCTGTCATCTCTCTGCTTTATTTCAGGGTGATATGCCTGATGGCATGCACAAGTCTGCTGAAGGCTGTGAGACAAACCCAACATATATTGCAGCAAAGAAGGCAAAACATCTTGAAGATAGCGAGACAACCCCAAAGTCTTGTCTTGATGCATTGTTCAAGTTACTTGAGACTAACAGTCAGACAAGCTCACAGAATTCGTTGTCTGAATCAGTTCGACTTCTTCAGTCCCAAGTTCTAGCAGAAAGGCATTCTGCAACTCAACTTCAACTTGAAGTCCTATCTCTAAGAAAGATTGTGGAGAACGCCAATGAGAACATCATCGCTAAACAGCTACACCTGGAAGCTATGACCGACATGCTAGGCCGGTCTCACAGCCTTTCTCAGCAGCTTGCGCAGCTGTTCCCCCGCAAGGCTAACCTTTGTTGAACTGTCTTGGAAGTGGTCTCGGTTCAGTATTATTTTGTTACGCTGCAATGGTTCCCAGTTTTTGTAATCTGCTTCTTCGTTGCGCTTTATGATCACTGGTGGCGAACTTCAATGCCTAGTGGATGTAATATACCTTAAATCCTTTATTGTATACTGTAGGTTTATTCTTAGTTATTATGCCGTAATTTTTTTATTGTATAGAGTAGGTTTGTTCCTAATTGCTACTAGTTACTGCCATCATTCGCTATCTGAAAAAAAATTAGATGTAGTCGACCGGGCCAAAACATTCGACTCTAACGAGCTAGGTTTTTAGCGGGCCACAATTGGGCCGGCCTGCGTCTTTCTTGGGCCCGAATGATTGGGGCCTTCACACATTGCGCCAGGCCCAAACTTACACCGGCCTATATTTTAGTTGGGCCTTTTGTCGACCCAACGCTTAGTTTGGCCCAGGTAGCGTTGGGCCATTAACAGGCTGAATATTGTATTGCCATGTTACGGCCGAGATGAAACCACAGGCCTTTAGCAGGCCAAAATGCATGTTGGGCCTCAATTTTCACTAGTCGTCGACGGGCCTTCAGCAGGCCAAAATGTAGACCGGGCCGTTATGGGCCCAGTTAGCTCACGGGCTATTACCAGACCGAAACATATGCCGGGCCTTAATTGGCCCACTGATATCATGGGCCTTTAAGAGGCCGAAATCTTAGTACAGGCATCAACGGGCCGAATTACGCGACATGCCTTTAACTGGCCCAAAGTCACGTTGGGCTTAACTGTTGCCACCTTTAGCATGGGCCGTGAGTGGGCCCGATGTCCCATCGGACCATATATGGCCCATGGGCAGCACAGGCCATTCCCAGGCCGAAAGTCACACCGGGCTAAAATGGGCCCATGTCTACATCAGGCCTCTAACAGGCCGAAAGCCACTGGGCTATAGTTGGGCCCGAATATTCGGCGAACAATTAACAGGCCAGATCTGGCTTCGGGCCGCAAATGGGCCCAAATATTGGGTGAACAATTAATGGGCCAGATCTGGCTTTGGGACGTAAATGGGCCCAAATATTGGGCGAACAATTAACAGGCCAGATTTGGTTTTGGACCGTAAATGGGCCTTTATTAAGCAGGCTGTTATTGGGTTGGCCCACTAGTACCTGATTAAGTTCCATGGGCCTTTGACTGGGCCAACCTTTTTAACCTATATGGGCCTCTATTGGGCCCAGCCACGTGTCGACGTACCATAGGCATATCTACTCCAGTGGACGGGCGACATCTGGCCCACTGACGAGCTGACAGGTGTTCCCTTCGGCCAATCAGAATTTTACACGTGGAAATTTCCCATTGGTCGGGGCTGTTAACGGGTTATCGGATCCAAAATCAGACCCGATAGCTTAACGGCGTTCGTTACGGTGGATGCCACATGTCGCTCACCCTTGACGAAAGCACTTCTGTGACGCGCGATTTATCGTCATGGAAGTGGACACTTCCGTGATGATAATTTTGGTAATGTCATGGAACACTTCTACGACAACATTGGTATGACTATCTTGATTCTGTCATAAATTTGTCATGGATGTACATGCATGACAAAAAACGTGACCTACTGTGACAAACACGTATCATCACGGAAGTGTATTTTTTTGTAGTGGTGGTTTGCAGGCCAATGATCTTCGAAGGTCTTGGTGTGAAGAACATGGCCTTGCAAGCTCTAGCACTCCATGTGCGACAGAAATGGTTGAGGAGAACCGACCCGAGTAGGCCATGGCAAGGGTTGTACTTGTTGGTGGATGAGCAAGCACGAGAAGTCTTTGACAACTTCATCAAAATAAAGGTGGGTGAGGGATCAAATATCCTCTTTTCGAAAGATCGCTGGATTCATGGAGCCGCGGTCGCTGATATCGCCCCGTTACTACACCAGCTGGTCAGCACGAGGAACAAGAATAGGAGAACGGTGCATGACGCGCTTATTGATAATGCCTAGACGAATGATGTTCAAGGGGAACTCTCATTCATGGGCCACATGCAAGTTTACTCCCTCTAGCAAGCCATTAGCACTGTGGAGAGGAACATGGAGGAGCCAGACCATTTCGTTTGGCCTTGTGACGCTTCCGGAAAATACACGGCGAGCTCCACATGCAAGAGACTTTGCATGGGGCATACTCAATACCCCACCGCCAGTTGCATTTGGCGATGTTGGGCGCCACTCAATTGCAAAATATTCATGTGGATGGCTAGCCAATATCGCCTCTAGACTTTCGATTGTCGATCTCGGCACGGCCTCCAAGATGCCCCGTCGGCCTGCTACACTTGCATGCAGGATGAGGACAGCCCCGACCACATCCTTGCACACTGTGATTACGCTCGAGAGGTGTGTAACTCCTATTCCCACACATGGAGAACCAACATACAAATTCCGACTACATATGTTACCTTCTTTTAGTGATGACTAGACCAGAGGAAGCACTTCAAAGGCAAGATGGGAAGAGGATCCGATTCAGTCACTACTCTAATTGCGTGGGTCCTCTGAAAGCAGCGCAATGCATGATTATTCAACAACTTACTGAGGCAGAGATCGGCTTCGCAACTTAAGACAGAGATACTAGATGAGATAGATGAATGGAGGAAGGCCACACTAGGCGGAGTTGTTTCTTTAGATCCTTTCGCGAGGGAGTAGCCATATTCTGTTAGGGTGTAGGCGTTGAGTGGGTCCTCCCTACGACTTGTTCGCATCTTGTTAGGGTTCTTGTACATAACCTTCTGCCTTCTATAAAAATATGGTATGCCATTGGCATACTCTTTAAAAAAGCCCTAGTGCCCAGCGGGTTGCATCACCCCCGGGCTATGGCGGTGAAGGCTGAGGAGGGGAGGCTATTTGGGACGTGGTTGATGAACGATGGAGACACATGGGGCTAGGGATTTCAGAGAGGGGACGACATCATGAACTACACAACTTTTTATGTAAAAACATGCATCCAAATGGCCCGTGCGCCCTTAATTTATTCTTGAATACCGTGACCAAGTTGAATTTTGAGGACAGTCCATGACCGTCGATGAATTTTACTTCATCGCTGGCCTGCTAGCATATACGTGGACGGTCAATCGATCAAATAGTATGCCACGTAGATAGAATACATAACCAAAGCATACACGATGACCGTAGGTGTTCACGGATATGACTTTCTTCACCATATTTCAGGCATTTCTAAGTCCAGTGACTGAATAAAATTTGGGACGAGTCCAGTGACCTTCGGTGAATTTATGGCTTAAGCAGCAGCCTGTTGAGCTTCCTTGCTCGCACCCTGCTGCTTATCGGACCAATTGCATCTCCGGCCATCTCTGTCCGGGCCTCCTCAGCACTGGCCGCCTCAGCCTCCGCAGCATGTCCAGCAGCAACATCAAGTGCAGCAGCAACAGGTGTGGTGGGACGGCCGACCAAGGGCGTCAGACGATGCTAATCCCGCGGGAGGTCGAGGGGCCGACCCTGCCAGAGTCGCCAGTGGCGGGTATGCTGGCCGGGCTCCTCCGCACGGGCGTTGGGGCGATGATGGGTTTGATGTCTATGGGGAAGGCCAACATCGTGGTTCCTCCTCGACGGGAGGCGGGTGTGGGTATGCTTGGTAGAGTGATGGCACTGCAGAAAGACCTTTTTACGGTCCTCCTTGAGGCTTTGTTGAGGGGGCATCTGGCCCAGATTACCGGTAGAGAGGCGACTACAGAGGTCATCGTGGTGGTGGCGGTGGTCGGAACCTGTAAGTGCATCTAGTGCCACCCTAGTTGGTTTTGGAGTATTGACGACAAAGTTGGTTGAGGGACTAACGTGTTTGTGAGAATTGCAGGATAACACAGGTAGTAGTCCCATATTTATTCGGTTTACCTACCAAAGATGGCCCCTAAAAATGTGTGAAGACATTGAAGACAATGGTGGTCTGTGAAGTCATTCACATTGAAGACTATGACCAGAGAAGACATCGTGTGAAGACTATGGAGTGCGAAGACATAGTTGTTTTCGTAGTTTCCTTTTCTTCTTTGTTGAGCCATAGGAACCACCGTACTGATAAGTGGGGTCCAAGTGAACAAAGTCAGAGTGACTAATGTGATGCTCAACCAAATCCTATGTCTTCGAGCGAAGACAATGAGAGTAAATCTTATCCACAGCCGGATGAGTCAGCTTGGCTTGTAGCCCAAGCTAAGCTGCCGCGTGTGTTTGAAATCTGACCGTTGAACACATGTCAGTTCCTTAGTGACCCAGGGTCATTTTGGACAAATCAGGTCGGGTTGCCTCCTGGCTATAAATAGCCCACCCCCTACACCATAAATTTGTGGCTGCTCAGAGTTAGTGCACGTTGTCGTTTGAGAGAAACCCACCTCCGAAGCCTTTGACAGAGAATCCTTGCAAGGACAAAGCCCAAAACACCCAGAGCCAAAGAGTGTTAGGCATCACTGAAGTCTTTCTGTCTGCATGATCTGAAGACTTATTACACTTGAGGACTATAAATCCTCCAGCTAGTTAGGCGTCATGTTCTGAGCATCCAAGAGTCATTGTGGATTGCCAGTTGCTACCTCTTGAGCACTACGTTGGTTTTCCCTTGAAGAGGAAAGGGTGATGCAGCAAAGTAGCGTAAGTATTTACCTTAGTTTTTGAGAACCAAGGTATCAATCCAGTAGGAGGCTCCTCAAAAGTCCCTCGTACCTACACAAACAAACAAGAACATCGCAACCAATGCGATAAAGGGGTTGTCAATCCCTTCACGGTAACTTGCGAAAGTGAGATCTGATAGAGATAATAAGATAAGATAATTATTTTTGGTATTTTTATGATATAGATTGAAAAGTAAAGATGCAAATAAAAGTAGATGGGAAACTTAAAAGATAGACCCGGGGGCCATAGGTTTCACTAGTGGCTTCTCTCAAGATAGCATAAGTATTACGATGGGTGAACAAATTACTGCCGAGCAATTGATAGAAAAGTGCATAGTTATGAGATTATCTAGGCATGATCATGTATATAGGCATCACGTCCGTGACAAGTAGATCGAAACGATTCTGCATCTACTACTATTAATCCACACATCGACCGACTCCTGCCTGCATCTAGAGTATTAAGTTCATGAAGAATAGAGTAACGCATTAAGAAAGATGACATGATGTAGAAGGATAAACTCATACAATATGATATAAACCCCATCTTTTTATCCTCGATGGCAACAATATAATACGTGCCTTGCTGCCCCTGCTGTCACTAGGAAAGGACACCGCAAGATTGAACCCAAAGCTAAGCACTTCTCCCATTGCAAGAAAGATCAATCTAGTAGGCCAAACCAAACTGATAATTCGAAGAGACTTGCAAAGATAACCAATCACACATAAAAGAATTCAGAGGAGATTCAAATATTTCTCATAGATAAACATGGTCATAAACCCACAATTCATCGGACCTCGACAAACACACCACAAAAAGAGTTACATCGAATAGATCTCCAAGAAGATCGAGGAGAACTTTGTATTGATATTCAAAGAGAGAGAAGAAGCCATCTAGCTAATAACTATGGACTCGAAGGTCTGTGGTAAACTACTCACAACTCATCGGAGAGGCCTTGGAGATGATGTAGAAGCCCTCCATGGTTGATTCCCCCTCCGGCGGAGCACCGGCGAAGGCTCCAAGATGTGATCTCACGGATACAGAAGGTTGCGGCGGTGGAAATAGTTTTTCGTGGTGCTCCTGGATGATTTCAGGGTACGTGGATATATATAGGCGAAGGAGGTAGGTCAGGGGAGCCATGAGGGGCCCACGAGGGTGGGGGCATTCCCACCCTCTTAGGGCACTTCCTCCTACCTCGTGGCCGCCTTGGCTGCTTCTTGACGTCCACTCCAAGTCTCCTGGATTGCGTTTGTTCCAAAAAGATCGCTCCCGAAGGTTTCATCACGTTTGGACTCCGTTTGATATTCCTTTTCTTCGAAACACTGAAATAGGCAAAAAAAACAGCAATTCGGGCTGGGCCTCTGGTTAATAGGTTAGTCCCAAAAATGATATAAAAGTGTAAAGTAAAGCCCATAAACATCCAAAATGGGTAATATAATAGCATGGAACAATCAAAAATTATAGATACATTGGAGACGTATCACCAGTGAACGAAGTATGTGAAGGTTTGGAAGTCTCCCTTGAAGACTTACCAGAGTGATTGGGCGAGGACTAAGTGTTCTTAGCTCAAGGGGAATAAGGTGAAGACACGGTCTTCTGAGTTGAATCTCAGCCTCCCTAGCCAGACGTACAGTTGTCACAGCAACTGGAACTAGTCCAACAAATCCCTTGTCCTCTCCGCAACTGGTTCTATCCTACCTCTCTCACCTTACTTATAGTTTGTCTTCGTGAAGTCTTTGCCTACTTTCCTGATCTGATTGACTTCACTGTGTGAAGACTGTTGTCTATTTGGCTTCATACTATCTTCCATCCTGATCCATACTACATAGCTGCTTATAGTCTTCGTGCTTTCACTACATTGCTTACTTGACTATGGCTTGTCTAGTGTAGTCTACCTTCCGCTGCATATCAATAGGTTCATTTCTATTGTTTGTCATCAAAACACCCCTGCTTTGAAGACTTCCATAAAAATCGCCTATTCACC
The DNA here is from genome assembly GCF_002162155.2 of Triticum dicoccoides. Lineage (NCBI taxonomy): Eukaryota > Viridiplantae > Streptophyta > Magnoliopsida > Poales > Poaceae > Triticum > Triticum dicoccoides. The sequence goes on from NC_041391.1 coordinate 235,426,457, forward strand.
CCCCTCTAGTCGAATACTAGCACTTTCAATTGGTATCAGAGGAAGGTGCTCCCTTGTTCTGTGTGATTTGGTTTAACCACCTGGAGTTTAGCTATGTCGACTGCAGGGATAATCAAAGTCTCCGCTGCGTGCCCTGTCTTCGATGGCACTGATTACCCCTACTGGAAGAATAAGATGCGTATGCATCTTGAAGCCATTGACATCGATCTCTGGTATGTCGTCAAGAATGGCGTTCCCAAGACTAGTGAAGGTGCCACTCCTGCTGATGTCAAGAAGTTCATCCAACTGGACTCAACTGCCAAGAACATCATCTGTGGTCATCTTACCAAGGGGCAGTATGGTCGTGTGAGTTCTCTGGAAACTGCGAAGCTAGTCTGGGAGTGGCTCTCCAAGGTCAACGAAGGCATCTCAACACAGAGAGATTCAAGGATCAGTGTTCTTCGCAATCTCTTCAACCGCTTCAAGAGAAATGACAATGAGAATGTCCAGTTCACATTTGATCGCCTCACTGATATCACCAATGAGCTTCATGCACTCAGTGCCACTGAGATCACCAAGCATGAAATCATCAAGACACTTCTGAGATCTCTTGATAGCTCGTTTGACACCCTGGTCCTAATGAATCAAGAGCGCCCTGACTTCAAGACTCTCGATCCGTCTGACATACTTGAGAGGCTCAACACACATGAGTTCCAGCTATCTGAGAAAAGAGATATCTATGGTCCCAACTATGGTAGTACTCACGTTTTGAAGACAAAGGTTGTCTCCTCATCTGAAGAAGAATCTAACTGCAGTTATGGGATCCTGAAGACATTGGAAAGGAGCTTGCTATGCTTGTGAACAAGTTCCAGAAGTTCACCAAGAAATGATGAAGCTTCCTCTCGTGATCACAAGAAGAGAACCTGTCACAAGTGCAAGAAACCTGGTCACTGATACGTCCATTTTGCATAATGCTTTTATATCAATATTTATTGCATTGCGGGCTGTTATTACACATTATATCTCAATACTTATGGCTATTCTCTCTTATTTTACAAGGTTTATCATGAAGAGGGGGAATGCCGGCAGCTGGAATTCTGGCTGGAAAAGGAGCAAACATTGGAAACATATTCTGCACAGCTCCAAAAATCCTGAAACTCCACGAAACATCTTTTTGGAATTAATAAGAATTATTGAGCGAAAGAAATACACCAGGGGCCCCACACCCTGTCCAGGAGACAGGAGGGCGCCCCCCTATCTCCTGGGCCCCCTGGTGGGCCTCCGGTGTCCATCTTCTGCTATATCAGAGCTTTTACCTAGGAAAAAATCGTGGGCAAGCTTACGGGACGAAACTCCGTCGCCATGAGGCGGAACCTTGGCGGAACCAATCTAGGGCTCTGGCGGAGCTGTTCTGCCGGGGACACTCCCCTCCGGGAGGGGGAAATCATCACCAATGTCATTACCAACGATCCTCTCATCGGGAGGGGGTTAATCTCCATCAACATCTTCACCAGCACCATCTCCTCTCAAAACCCTAGTTCATCTCTTGTATCCAATCTTGTATCAAAACCACAAATTGGTACCTGTGGGTTGCTAGTAGTGTTGATTACTCCTTGTAGTTGATGCTAATTGGTTTACTTGGTGGAAGATCATATGTTCAGATCCTTTATGCATATTATTACTCCTCTGATTATGAACATGAATATGCTTTGTGAGTATTTATGTTTGTTCCTGAGGACATGGGTGAAATCTTGCTATTAGTAGTCATGTGAATTTGGTATTCGTTCGATATTTTGATGAGATGTATGTTGTCTTTTCCTCTAGTGGTGTTATGTGAACGCCGACTACATGACACTTCACCATTATTTGGGCCTAGAGGAAGGCATGGGGAAGTAATAAGTACATGATGGGTTGCTAGAGTGACAGAAGCTTAAACCCTAGTTTATGCGTTGCTTCGTTAGGGGCTGATTTGGATCCATATGTTTAATGTTGTGGTTATGTTTACCTTAATACTTCTTTTGTAGTTGCGGACGCTTGCAGTAGGGGTTAATCATAAGTGGGATGCTTGTCAAAGTAAGGGCACTACCCAAGTACCGGTCCACCCACATATCAAATTATCAAAGTACCGAACGCGAATCATATGAACGTGATGAAAACTAGCTTGACGATAATTCCCATGTGTCCTCGGGAGCTCCTTTCTCATTATTAGAAATTGTCCAGGCTTATCCTTTTCTACATAAAGGATTGGGCCACCTTGCTGAACTTTGTTTACTTTATTTACTTGTTACTCATTACCATTTATCTTATCACAAAACTATCTATCACCTACAATTTCAGTGCTTGCAGAGAAAACCTTACTGAAAACCGCTTATCATTTCCTTCTGCTCCTCGTTGGGTTCGACACTCTTACTTACCGAAAGGACTATGATTGATCCCCTACACTTGTGGGTCATCAAGACTCTTTTCTGGCGCCGTTGCCGGGGAGTGTAGCGCTTTTGGTGAGTCGAACTTGGTAAGGAAAACATTTATATAGTGTGCTGAAATTTTCTATTACTAGTTTCTATGGAAACTAATCCTTTGAGGGGCTTGTTTGGGGTATCTTCACCCCGACTAGAAGAGAAAAGAGTTGCTCCTCAACCTACTGAACTTTATGAAAATATTTACTTTGAGATTCCTTCGGGTATGATAGAGAAACTGCTAGCTAATCCATTTGCAGGGGATGGAACATTGCATCCCGATTTACACCTTATCTTTGTGGATGAAGTTTGTGGATTATTTAAGCTTGCAGGTATTCCCGATGATGTTGTCAAAAGGAAGGTCTTCCCTTTTTCTTTGAAGGGAGATGCATTGACATGGTATATGCTATGTGATGATACGAGATCTTGGAATTATAAGCGATTGAAGTTGGAATTTCACCAGAAGTTCTATCCTATGCACCTTGTTCATCGTGATCGTAATTACATATATAATTTCTAGCCTCGCGAAGGAGAAAGCATCACTCAAGCTTGGGGGAGGCTTAAGTCAATGTTATATTCATGCCCCAATCATGAGCTCTCTCGAGAAATGATTATTCAGAATTTTTATGCTCGGCTTTCTCTTGATAATCGCAACCTGCTCGATACTTCCTGTGCTGGTTCTTATATGCTGAAGACTATTAATTTCAAATGGGACTTATTTGAAAGAATTAAATGCAACTCTGAAGATTGGGGTTCCGACGATGGTAAGGAGTGAGGTATGACACCTAAGTTCGATTGTGTTAAATCTTTTATGGATACCGATGCTTTTCGTGGATTTAGCGCTAAGTATGGACTTGACTCTGAAATAGTAGCTTCTTTCTGTGAATCTTTTGCTACTCACGTTGATCTCTGAGGGAGTCCTGGACTAGGGGGTATCCGGACATCCGGACTATCATCGTCCGCCGGACTCCAAGACTATGAAGATACAAGATTGAAGACTTCGTCCCGTGTCCGGATGGGACTTTCCTTGGCGTGGAAGGCAAGCTTGGCGATACGGATATGTAGATCTCCTACCATTGTAACCGACTCTGTGTAACCGTAGCCCTCTCCGCTGTCTATATAAACCGGAGGGCTTTAGTCCGTAGGACACAACAACCATTACAACAATCATACCATAGGCTAGCTTCTAGGGTTTAGCCTCCTTGATCTCGTGGTAGATCCACTCTTGTACTACCCATATCATCAATATCAATCAAGCAGGAGTAGGGTTTTACCTCCATCGAGAGGGCCCGAACCTGGGTAAAAACATCGTGTCCCTTGTCTCCTGTTACCATCCGCCTAGACGCACAGTTCGGGACCCCCTACCCGAGATCCGCCGGTTTTGACACCGACATTGGTGCTTTCATTGAGAGTTCCTCTGTATCGTCACCGATAGGCTTGATGGCTTCTTCAATCAACAACGACGTCCAGGGTGAGACTTTTCTCCCCAGACAGATCTTCGTATTCGGCGGCTTCGCACTGCGGGCCAATTCACTTGGCCATCTGGAGCAGATCGAAAGCTACGCCCCTGGCCGTCAGGTCAGATTTGGAAGCTTAAACTTCACGGCGGATATCCGCGGAGACTTGATCATCGATGGATCCGAGCCACAACCGAGCGTGCCGCACTATCACGATGGGCATGATCTAACTCTGCCGCCGGACAGTACCTTGGAGGCCGCACACAAATCCGCTCCGACCCATAGTCCGGAGCCGATTGCGCAGATCGAGGACGGGTGGCTGGACACCGCCTCGGGGGCTGCAACTTCCACGACGATGGAGTCGAACACTGACCTTGTCCCTTGTAAAGCTCGTGACTCCGAGGTGCCGGACTCCCTGCTGGACTCCGAACCTCCTGCACCCCCGCCAATCGAATCCGATTGGGCGCCGATCATGGAGTTCACCGCCGCGGACATCTTTCAGCACTCACCCTTCGGCGACATCCGAAATTCGCTAAAGCATCTCTCGCTATCCGGAGAGCCCTGGCCGGACTATGGCCAGGATGGTTGGGATGCGGACGACGAAGAAATTCAAAGCCCACCCACCACCCACTTTGTAGCCACTGTCGATGATCTAACCGACATGCTAGACTACGACTCCGAGGACATCGGCGGTATGGACGACGATGCCGGAGACGATCAAGAACCAGCGCCTACAGGACACTGGAAGACCACCCCAACACATGACGTATATATGGTGGATACCCCAAAAAGAAGCGATAACGAGGAACAACAGGGCGCGACAAAGGATAATCCCGCTGACAAACAACCAAAACGGCGACGCAAGCGCCGCCCTAAACCCCGCCTCGACAAAAACAGCATTCCTAATGACCCAGCAATAGAGCAGGGCAAACCAGTGGACGACGAACATGCAACCAAGCAACCGTCCGAACAGGATGAATCGGATAATCAATCCATTCCCGGCGAAACCAGTAGTCCGGACGACCTCACGCCGAACACACCACCGGAGCACAGGAACCTTCACAAAAGACTCGTCGCCACCGCAAGAAGCTTGAAGAAGGAAAAACGGAAGCTCAAAACAGCGGAAGACATACTCAGAATGAGGTGGAGCAAAGTACTCAAGACCGCAGACAAATATGGCAATGGCCATCAATCAAAGAGCTACCCGAAGCGCAAGCTGCTGCCAGAATTTGACGAGGAAGCCATAGAGCCACCACAGTCAAAAATTAAAGAGGCCGCCTGGCCGGATAGACGACCAGATGACAGGCCCAAAGCAACAAGCGGCGCCGCACTCAAGCCGACTCATCATCCTGGGAAAACAGACGGCCCAGCCAGGTCCGTTTATGGGCCAAAAAATAGGGCCCCAGGAAGCAACACAACACGCCAAGTGTTCCAAGACAGCGGCACACCCAAATACAGGGGCGCCGCACACCCACTATGTTTCACCGATGAGGTGCTGGATCATGAATTTCCAGCAGGATTCAAACCCATAAACATAGAGGCATACGACGGAACAACAGACCCTGGAGTCTGGATAGAGGATTACATACTACACATACACATGGCTAGAGGAGATGATCTCCACGCCATAAAATATCTACCCCTCAAACTCAAGGGGCCAGCTCGGCACTAGCTCAAAAGCCTCCCAGAAAACACTATTGGAAGTTGGGAAGAGCTTGAGGATGCGTTTAGAGCAAATTTTCAAGGGACTTATGTCCGCCCTCCGGATGCAGACGATCTAAGTCATATAACTCAACAGCCCGGAGAGTCAGCGCGCAAATTCTGGAACAGGTTCCTTACCAAAAAGAACCAAATAGTCGACTGTCCGGACGCTGAAGCCTTAGCAGCTTTTAAACACAACGTCCGAGAAGAATGGCTCGCCAGACACCTCGGCCAAGAGAAGCCGAGGACAATGGCCGCGCTAACAAGCCTCATGACCCGCTTTTGCGCGGTGGAAGACAGCTGGCTAGCAAGATGCAGCACCAGCGACCCGAGTACATCCGAGATCAGAGATGGAAATGGAAAATCACGGCACAGAAAAGATCAGCGCCAGAATAAAGAGAAAAGCCCAAAGAACACGGCGGTCAATGCCGGATTCAAAAGCTCACGGCCAAACAACAAAACACTGCCTCTTAAGGACAACAGTGATGAGCTATCCAACTTAAACAAAATTTTGGATCGGATATGTCAAATCCACAGTACCTCCGGAAGGCCTGCAAACCACACCCACCAAGATAGTTGGGTTTTCAAATAGTCCGGCCGACTCAACGCCGAACACAAGGGGCTTGACGCATCAAGCGAGGACGATGACAAACCCCACCAGCTGGGCATCGGAAAACAAAAGACTTTCCCACAAGAAGTCAAAGCAGTAAACTCACTTCATGTGATAATACGGAAAAACAATGCGGCACCCGCTAAGATGGGTCTCGCACGGTCCACCCCAGCGGAACCTCGAGATTGGATGTCAAAACCAATCACTTTTGACCACCTGGATTATTCCAGAAGTGTTCGAAATGCAGGATGGACTGCTCTGATATTGGATCCTATAATCGACGGACTACAATTTACACAAGTCCCGATGGACGGCGGCAGCGATTTAAACCTGCTATATCCGAACACAATCCGCGAGTTGGGGATAGACCTTACTAAAATTCGACATAGCCGCACTTCCTTTAAAGGAGTGACGCCAGGCCCTTACGCCAAGTGCACAGGCTCCTTATTACTAGAAGTTGTGTTCGGGTCACCGAACAACTTCCGACGCGAAAAGCTAATCTTCCATGTCGCCCCATGCAAAAGTAGCTATCAAGCACTATTGGGACGTGAAGCTTTTGTCCGCTTTAACGCCATACCACATTACGCGTCTCTTACACATAAAATGCCCGGTCCATGTGGCATCATTTCATTAAGAGGGTCATTCAAAGACCCCGGACACGGCTAGACGAGTCCGGCATAAATAAGCTAGGGGCTCCCTAGCCGCACACCCCTTCACAAGGGGCTGTGCATATAAGCAATAATGAGCTAATATAGACTCCGCTTTATTCATTTATTAATATTTTTCATGCACTTTTTCACACAATTTCCTTTCAAACTAAGTTCCTCTCTTTTTACAGATGAACAACGTGCATACCCGTCCAGGATAACGGCACAACGGAGACACAGGCGCAGACGAGCAGTAGGGACCCGTCGCAAGGATTCTTTTCAGATTAAGACCCTGCGTAAACCTTTTTTACTGTCTCTTGTTCCTATAATCCCCTGGTTTCTCATTATAACCAAAGTGGAGACTAACGTTTTGGCATCGGCCACGTCAGAGGACCTCGCCCGTACCTGGACACTAGGGGCTTAGGGCATTGTTCTGCCCATTATTATAAAGACCGAACACCTTAGGGAGTGTTCGGCGTCTCGAGTTAGGCCGTATATGCATCAGCTCCGAATCATGTCTTTGGTCAAATGTTGGGTTTGCCCGGCTCCTATGTTTTGCTGCCTTACATTCTGTATCAGCGGCTAACGCGGCACCAGGAGAACTACTGCGATTGTGCCCTAGTTCGGCTGGGCGAGCACCTCAGTAGAGAAAGCCAAAAACTGACTGTCATGATATAGCGAGAGACTGGTCAACCACTCGATCGACCACCGGAATGTTTAGAATTCCTCCGCTTTGACGAAGGACCATTTCCCGGTCAGGCACACACGCGCCCCGAATTCGGAGAGCGCGGTGCCCCCAGGGGCTATATCGTAGTCCCACCCTCGAACTCCAATGGCTAAGTGAAAGTGATAAAGCATTATAGTCCGGTTGCCTCGTTTGATACGCTACCACCTCCTTAAACAGGACCGAGACGTCGGATTAAGTGTGAAAATGCGCTATTTTTGCGAACACCCCCGCACCTTGTGCGTGGGGGCTGAAGCCGAAGACTGCCATCTTTCAGGTTATATACACGTATACATAAATGGCCGCATAGGAGATATTTCAATACTTGAACGCACAAGTATAAAAAGCGCTTACATTATAAACATTGTTTTACAAAATTAAACGTTCATTTGAATGTGACATTTTTTGAGCACTGCGACTCTATTACATGAGCACCACACAGAACTTCCCCAAAATAGTGCTCGGCGGGTAACTGGCTTTCGTCCGAACCCTGGGTTGCAACAGCGGTGGCATCCATCTCTGTCCAATGTGTCTTCACACGGGCAAGTGCCATCCGTGCACCCTCTATGCAGGCTGATCGCTTCATCGCCTTGATATGCGGCACCGCCCCAAGAAATTGCTGCAATAAGCCAAAATAGCTCTTCGGCTTGGGCCTATCCGGCCAGACATGAATCACGATATTCATCATGGCAAGCCCGGACAACCTATTCGGCTCAGCCCATTCGGCCAACCGATCGGTCAGCGGAAGTGAACGCTCCGGACTATGGAATTGAGACCAAAACAGCTCTTCCGTCTGGTGATCCTCCTGGCTCCGGAAGTGCACAATGGCATCCGCCGCACTTGCCGCCAAGTCCATGTAAGGATCCTCCGGACCCCACAGCTGGCCAAGCTGGGCATACTTTGGATCCATAAACCTGCGGCGCAGCAGAAAAGGCTTGCCAGCCACAATGTCTCCGGCCTGGCATAGCTCCTCCTTTATAGCCCGCATTGCAGAACGGGCATCCTTGGCTTCGGCGGTGGCCTTCCCCAGGTCTTCTCGCTCCAATAGGCGCTCCTTTTCAAGAGCCTCATTGCGGTCGGTAGCATCTTTTAACTTCACGGCCATTTCGGCCATCTCTTCCCTGCTTCGGCAGTGTGCAGCCCTCTCGGCTTCTAACTCCTCGGCCGCCCTCGAGGTAGCCGCATCACTCCTTCTGGCTTGCTCCTTGGCTTGAGCAAGTTCTGCCCGAAGGCTCTCCACAGCAGCGGCACGATCTGCGTCAAGCACAAATATTGTAAGAGGTGGCCTTTGGCTCCCTCAATAGGTGACTGTGGAGAAACAACTTACCTTGCGACTCGTCAAGTCTCTTGATGATTAGCGCGATGTCCACATCCGCAACGTCGAGTTGCCGCCTTAGTTCAGCAACTCCATCAGTCCGGCTGGCCCCCGGACGATCCGCCACCTGCATAGGAATGGCGAAGATTGGAACCTGCGATTTTGATCCTCGGCATGCTGTCGCTTTCGACAACCTACCGAGTCTCAGGGGCTACTATCTATACAGGGCGCACTTTATGTGTAAAACTGTCAAAAGGTGCGTCATTTTTACGTACCTCAAACCCCGCCAGCAAACTCCTGACGGCATTATGCAATCCGCTTTTGGCGGACGAAATCCTTCCAATCACCGTACTCATCAATGCACAGTGATCTTCTGAGATGGACGCCCTCTCAAGCAGATCCTTCAGCTCCCCCGGCCAAACACTAGTCGGCGCCGGACTCTTCAGCTCTGCCGGGCTCGGGGATACCCTCCGTGATGACACTTCAGGCTCGTCCGCCCTATCCGACGGCGCAGCAGACGGAGGCGTCTCGCTCTCCATCATCTCCGGACGAAGGTCCCCCGAAGACGAGCTCATCTGAGAAGGTCGGAGATCCGAACTACAAGGTAAAAACTTCGGTTATCCTCAGAAGCACAAATAGGGATGTCTCTTATCACCGAACTCCCTTCTTTCTACTTACGGCTCGCTGGAGGGCTGATTCTTTAGGGGAGATTGTGCGGCCGGGACCTCCCCGGACGCAGGACCCTCTGGTGAAGATTTCTTCCCCCGCTTAGGGGCTTTGGCCTCCGGATCTTCGGAGGCGGTCCTCTTCTCCCCCTGGAAGGAGGGATTCTCGATCCCTCCTTCTTCAAAAGCCTCCTTGGGCGAGGCGGTGGCTCCCCTGTTTTCCCCTTCGCCTTCTTCTAAAGGCGCAACCTCCAACATCCTGACCAGCACGGGATCCGGCGCGGTCTCTGGGAGGGGGGCCGGACACCGTATCAGCTTTGCTTGCGCTATCCACTCCTGTTAAGGAGCAACGGGTTAAAAGGCGAATCATAGAAGGGCAAACAAACGGTATGTCCAGACTCGGAACTACTTACTTGTGTATCCGGGCGATTGCAGCTTAGGCCGGCATCCTCGGTCAATTCTAGACACGCCACTCGTGGTCCGAAGAATAATTTGTACATCTCCACAGGTGTCATACCCATGAAGTGTTGGAGAATCCGTGGTCCCTCCGGATTAAACTCCCACAGCCGGAGAGGGCGGCGTTTGCAGAGCAGGAGACGCCTAATCAGCATGACCTGCATTACCACAACCAGATCGATCTCCCTCGCTTGGAGGTCTCGAATCCGGCCCTGCAGTAGGGGCACGTCCTTTGACGGCCCCCAATTGAGCCCTTGGTTGACCCACGACATCAACTATCGTGGAGGTCCCGAGCGGAATAAGGGCGGCGGCTTCTGCCTGCTGCCCTTCGGAGCGGTGATATAGAACCACTCCCGCTGCCACAAGCCGAGCTCCTCTTAGAAGGAGCCCTCGGGCCACGGGGCATCGGCCCTCTTGCTTACGGCCGCCCCGCCGCACTCTGCTTGACGCCCCCCGATCATCTTCGGCTCCACATTGAAGGTCTTCAGCCACAGGACGAAGTGGGGGGTGACGCGGAGGAAGGCTTCGCAGACGACAATAAATGCAGAAATATGGAGGATGGACTCCGGAGCCAAGTCGTGGAATTCCAACCCATAGTAGAACATGAGCCCTCTCACAAAAGGATCCATCGGGAAGCCTAAACCCCGACGGAGGTGGGATACAAAGACGACATACTCGCCGGGCTCGGGGGTGGGGATGGCCTGCCCTTCGGCGGGCAACCTGTGCGAAATCTCGTAGGACAGGTACTTGGCCTCTCGCAGCTTTAACACGTCCTCCTACGTGACGGAGGAGGACATCCACCGACCCTGGAGGTCGGAGACGGACATTGTTGAAGGTCCGAAGCGCTCGAATCTGGGGCTCTGTGTGTTGGAACTTGGAGCAAGGAGAAGATTCGACGGAAGATTGAAGAAAAGAAACGAGCCTTGGTCCCGTTATAAAGAGGGAGAATACCAAGAGCCGTCTCCGTGACCGTTTGGGACTCGCCTTCGATAGAGGGGGCGTGGCGACGAGCGCGGTTGGGTTACCCACGTCCGTATTGATGAGAATCCTGGGATAAGGGGAACACGATCTCTGCTTCGACAAGACATGCCAAGGAAACCGCTTCGCTAAACGCGCTGAGGTGGTATAATAAAAAACGATTCAAGTAAAGGCTTGGTAGTGGCGTGACGTCATGCCACGAAATACGTCAGCAGATTGGACTTGTGTACATATTATTCTCTCTACGGTGGAATGTGGAATTTATTTTGCAGAGCTGGACACTATCCTGGTGTTCACAATCTTCTATGGATTATTCGGAGGAGGAACCTGCCTTGCAATGCCGAACATTATGCGTGCCGGACTCATCGTCATTGAAGCTAGGTTCAGGGGCTACTGAGGGAGTCCCGGACTAGGGGGTATCCGGACAGCCGGACTATCATCGTCCGCCGGACTCCAAGACTATGAAGATACAAGATTGAAGACTTCGTCCCGTGTCCGGATGGGACTTTCCTTGGCGTGGAAGGCAAGCTTGGCGATACGGATATGTAGATCTCCTACCATTGTAACCGACTCTGTGTAACCCTAGCCCTCTCCGGTGTCTATATAAACCGGAGGGCTTTAGTCCGTAGGACACAACAACCATTACAACAATCATACCATAGGCTAGCTTCTAGGGTTTAGCCTCCTTGATCTCGTGGTAGATCCACTCTTGTACTACCCATATCATCAATATAAATCAAGCAGGAGTAGGGTTTTACCTCCATCGAGAGGGCCCGAACCTGGGTAAAAACATCGTGTCCCTTGTCTCCTGTTACCATCCGACTAGACGCACAGTTCGGGACCCCCTACCCGAGATCCACCGGTTTTGACACCGACAATCTCCCTAAAGATAAGTGGTTTAAATATAATCCTCCTATTGAAGTGAAAGTAGTTGCACCTATTACAGTCGAAGAAAAGACTATTACCTATAGTGATCCTATTGTTCCTACTGCTTATGTTGAAAAACTTCCTTTTCCTGTTAGGATAAAGGATCATGCTAAAGCTTCGACTGTTGTTTGTAAGAGTAATACTAGGACTTATACACCTCCTGAGTAAATTAATGTTGAACATAGTATTGCTATGGTTAAAGATCTCTTGGATGAGGATTTAGATGGGCATGTTATTTATTTCTGTGGTAAGACTGCAAATATTGCTAGGCCAGATACTAAGACACGTAGACTTGTCATAGGCATGCCTGTTATTTCTATTAAAATAGGAGATTATTGTTATCATGGCTTATGTGATATGGGTGCTAGTGCTAGTGCAATACCTTATACTTTATATCAAGAAATTATGCATGACATTGCACCCATTTAATTAGAATACATTGATGTTACTATTAATCTTGCTAATAGGGATACCATTAAATCCTTTGGGATTGTTAGAGATGTTGAAGTTTTGTGCGGGAAGGTTAAATACCCTGCTGATTTTCTTGTTCTTGATTCCCCACAAGATGATTTTTGTCCCATTATTTTTGGTTGACCCTTCTTGAATACAACTAGTGCTAAGATTAATTGTGAAAAGAATATTGTCACTGTTGGCATAGATGGTATGTCTCATGAGTTTAATTTTGCTAAGTTTAGTAGGCAACCTCGTGATAGGGAACCACCTAGTAAGGATGAAATTATTGGTCTTGCTTCCATTGTTGTTCCTCCAACTGATCCGTTAGAACAATATTTGCTAGACCATGAGAACGATATGTTTATGAAGGAAAGAGAGGAAATAGATGAAGTGTTCCTTAAACAGGAACCTATGCTGAAACATAACCTTCCCGTTGAAATTCTTGGGGATCCCCCTCCACCCAAGGGTGATCCCGTGTTTGAACTCAAACCATTACCTGATAATCTTAAGTATGCTTGTCTTGATGAAAAAGAAATATATCATGTTATTATCAGTGCTAACCTTTCAGAAAAAGAAGAAGATAGATTATTGAAAACTCTGAAGAAGCACCGAGCAGCTGTTGGATATACTTTGGATGATCTTAAGGGCATCCGTCCCACATTATGCCAACACAAAATTACAGTGGAGAAAGATGTCAAACCAGTTAGAGATCCTCAAAGACGATTAAATCCCAAGATGAAGGAAGTGGTAAGAAAGGAGATACTAAAGCTCCTTGAGGCAGGTATTATTTATCCCGTTGCTGATAGTGAATGGGTCAGCCCTGTCATTGTGTTCCTAAAAAGGGAGGTATTACCGTTGTTCCTAATAATAAAGATGAATTGATCCTGCAAAGAATTATTACAGGTTGTAGGCTGGTAATTGATTTCCGTAAGTTAAATAAAGCTACTAAGAAAGATCATTACCCTTTACCTTTTATTAATCAAATGCTAGAAAGACTATCCAAACACACACATTTCTGCTTTCTAGATGGTTATTCTGGTTTCTCTCAGATACCTGTGTTAGCGAAGGATCAATCTAAAACTACTTTTACTTTCCCTTTTGGTACTTTTTCTTATAGACGTATGCCTTTTGGTTTATGTAATGCACCTGCTACCTTTCAAAGATGCATGATGGCTATATTCTCTGATTTTTGTGAAAAGATTTGTGAGGTATTCCTGGATGATTTCTCCATTATGGATCCTCTTTTGATGATTGTTTGAGCAACCTTGATCGAGTTTTGCAGAGATGCGAAGACACTAGTCTTGTCCTGAATTGGGAAAAGTGTCACTTTATGGTTAATGAAGGCATTGTCTTGGGGCGTAAGATCTCCGAGAGAGGTATTGAAGTTGATAAAGCCAAAGTTGATGCTATTGAAAAGATGCCATGTCCCAAGGAGATAAAAGGTATAAGAAGTTTCCTTGGTCATGCCGGTTTTTATAGGAGGTTCATTAAGGACTTTTCTAAAACCTCTAGGCCTCTAACTAATTTATTGCAAAAAAATATTCCTTTTGTCTTTGATGATGATTGTGTAGAAGCATTTGAAACACTTAAGAAAGCTTTGGTCACTGCACCTATTGTTCAGCCACCTGATTGGAATTTACCTTTTGAAATTATGTGTGATGCTAGTGATTATGCTGTAGGTGTTGTTCTAGGGCAAAGAGTCGATAAGAAATTGAATGTTATCCAGTATGCTAGTAAGACTCTTGATACTGCCCAGAGAAATTATGCTACTACTGAAAAAGAATTTTTAGCAGTTGTGTTTGCATGTGATAAGTTTAGACCTTATATTGTTGATTCCAAAGTTACTATTCACACTGATCATGCTGCTATTAAATATCTTATGGAAAAGAAAGATGCTAAGCCTAGACTCATTAGATGGGTTCTCTTGCTCCAAGAATTTGACTTGCATATTATTGATAGAAAGGGAGCTGAGAACCCCGTTGCAGATAACTTGTCTAGGTTAGAGAATGTTCTTGATGACCCACTGCCTATTAATGATAGCTTTCCTGATGAACAATTAGTGGTCGTCAATGCTTCTCGTACTGCTCCTTGGTATGCTGATTATGCCAATTACATTGTTGCTAAATTTATACCACCTAGTTTCACATACCAGCAAAAGAAAAAGTTCTTTTATGATTTAAGACATTACTTCTAGGATGATCCACACCTTTATAAAGAAGGAGTAGATGGTGTTATTAGACGTTGTGTGCCTGAACATGAACAGGAACAGATCATACGCAAGTGTCACTCTGAATCGTATGGAGGACACCACGCTGGAGATAGAACTGCACACAAGGTACTACAATCTGGTTTTTATTGGCCTACTCTCTTCAAAGATGCTCGTAAGTTTGTCTTATCTTGTGATGAATGTCAAAGAATAGGTAACATTAGTAGACGTCAAGAAAAGCCTATGAATTACTCTCTTGTTATTGAGCCGTTTGATTCTTGGGGCTTTGATTATATGGGACCTTTTCCTGCCTCTAATGGTTATACACATATTTTAGTTGCTGTTGATTACGTTACTAAGTGGGTAGAAGCTATTCCAACTAGTAGTGCTGATCATAACACCTCTATTAAAATGCTTAAAGAACTTATTTTCCCGAGGTTTGGAGTCCCTAGATATCTTATGACTGATGGTGGTTCACATTTTATTCATGGTGCTTTCCGAAAGATGCTTCCTAAGTATGATGTCAATCATAGAATCGCATCTCCTTATCATCCGCAGTCTAGTGGTCAAGTAGAGTTGAGCAATAGAGAGCTCAAATTAATTTTGCAAAAGACTGTGAATAGATCTAGAAAGAATTGGTCCAAAAAACTTGATGATGCATAATGGGCCTATAGAACTGCAAACAAAAATCCTATGGGTATTGTCGGTGTCAAAACCGGCGGATCTCGGGTAGGGGGTCCCGAACTGTGCGTCTAGGCGGATGGTAACAGGAGACGAGGGACACGATGTTTTTACCCAGGTTCGGGCCCTCTTGATGGAGGTAAAACCCTACGTCCTGCTTGATTAATATTGATGATATGGGTAGTACAAGAGTGGATCTACCACGAGATCAAGGAGGCTAAACCCTAAAGCTAGGCTATGGTATGATTGTTGTAATGTATGTTGTGTCCTACGGACTAAAGCCCTCCGGTTTATATAGACACCGGAGGAGGCTAGGGTTACACAGAGTCGGTTACAATGGTAGGAGATCTACATATCCGTATCGCCAAGCTTGCCTTCCACGCCAAGGAAAGTCCCATCCGGACACGGGACGGAGTCTTCAATCTTGTATCTTTGTAGTCTTGGAGTCCGGCGGACGATGATAGTCCGGCTGTCCGGACACCCCCTAGTCCAGGACTCCCTAAGTAGCCCCTGAACCAGGCTTCAATGACGATTAGTCCGGCACGCATAATGTTCGGCATTGCAAGGCGGGTTCCTCCCTTGAATAATCCAGAGAAGATCATGAACACCAGGATAGTGTCCGGCTCTGCAAAATAAATTCCACATTCCACCGTAGAGAGAATAAAATGTACACCAGTCCAATCTGCTGACGTATTATGCGGCGTGACATCACACCACCACCAAGCCTTTGGTTGAATCTTTTTTACTATACCACCTCAGCATGTTTAGCGAAGCGGTTTCCTTGGCATGTCTTGTCGAAGCAGAGATCGTGTTCCCCTTATTCCGGGATTCTCATCAATACGGACGTGGGTAACCCAACCGCGCCATTGATGGTGGCGCTTGGGAGATAAGCGAGTTTTACCAGGCCGATGGGGGACGCACAGTTTCGTCCGCCTATATATAAGGGATAAGGATTTACCTTCTCACCTAAGCCTTCTTCCTCCTTTGCTTATCCATCTCCGTGCACTCAAGCTCCAACGCCCAGGCTCGCGCGTCTCGCCTCGACCTCCTCCGAATATGTCCGGAGCGGGAGGCAAATGGTTGGCCTCCACCGTTAAGGAGGAGCACATCACCAAGCTGCGCAACGCCGGATACCTCTCCGGCGATATCGCGCATCGGCTGCCCGACGAGGGGCAGCTCATTCCTACCCCTGGGCCTCATGAGAGGGTCGTCTTCCTTCCCCACTTCCTCTGCGGACTGGGCTTTCCACTCCATCCATTCGTCCGGGGGCTCATGTTCTATTACGGCCTGGATTTCCACGATCTGGCGCCGAACTTCATCCTTAATATCTCGGTGTTTATCGTCGTGTGCGAGGCCTTCCTCTGCATCCGGCCCCACTTTGGCCTGTGGCTCAAGACCTTCAACGTCAAGGCGAAGGTTGTGAAGGGCACGCAAGCGGAATGCGGAGGCGCCATGTTGGGTAAATTACCCAACGTCCTTTGGCTCGAAGGGGCCTTCGTGGACTCCGTCAAGGGTTGGCAATCGAGGTGGTTCTACATCACCGAGCCGTGCAAGCCCACATGGGCGGCGGCCCCCGAGTTTAGATCTGGCGTCCCCACGCAGCTCACCTCCTGGAAAGAGAAGGGCTTGCTGTGGGGCAATCCGAAGGAGGTGACGGGACTCCGAGCCTGCATCCAGAAGCTGGTGAGCAATAAGCTCAGGCTCGTCGACGTGGTCCAAGTCATGCTCATCCGCCGGATTCTCCCATGCCAAGAACGGGCATTCAATCTGTGGGAGTTCAATCCGGAATAGCACCAGGCGCTGAGCGGGCTCTTCGATACGACATACGAAGGCGCCTGGAGGGTGATGTTTAAGGGCGCCGAAGCCCCCGCATCCGCGACAGAAGATCGCGGATTCCGCTCGCAGCATCCTGCTGACGAGGTAAGTGATTCAACCCCTTTACGGGACACTTATTGTTAAGAGTTTGACCCTAAGCGGGTTTCAATCTTCCTTCTCCTTTGACAGGAGTGGATGAAGAAGGCCGAGCAGCTCATCTGCCCGGCTCCCATGCCAGAAGACCCAGTGGACGCCCGTCTAGCGGGGTTGCTGGTTCCGGCACCACACGTGGTGCTGGAGAAGAAGGCCAAGAAGGTGGCCACGGGTACTCGGAAGAGTACCCGTTTTCAGGTGTCCGACGAAGAGGCGGACTCCTCCCCTGAAGATGAGGAGGAGGAAGAAGACTCTCTCCCGGAGGAGGGAGAGAGAAAAAGGAAGGCTTCCCCAATAGGGGAGGCCGAAGGATCCAAGAGGGGGAGAACTATTCCCCCGGACAGCTCCGCCAACACCAACGTTGGCGAAGACGAGTGGCCTTCAAGGGCCAGGCCTCTAGCGAGATCGTAAGTATCCGGATCCCTGTATAATATGAAATTTCTTTCGTGCCACATAGTGTCTTTCTAATGCCACATACTGTCCGTAGTCCGGCCGACGATGATCTCCCCGCTTCATCGAGCGGGTCGTTGGCCCCGTCGGATGTGGATTCACTTCCGACTGCCTCTACCCCTCGCGCCGACGAGGACGCCGAGGTGGGATCCCAGAGAGGGACCCATCAGGAGGAGGCTTCGGAGGCGCCGTCAGGCAGCCTCCCGGACTTTGCGCCAGACTCTACATCGGAACCCGCAGTGGTTCCAGAGTCCGGCAGGCAGCCCCTTCGAAAGAAGGTCAAGACCGTGACGCCGGCGGCCTCCGTCCAACCGGAGGCACCGGACAACTTGCTGGAGGTGCTCAAAGGCGCTTCCATCGAGGAAGAACACCGCACTATTATGAGTGTGGTGATTCA
The DNA here is from genome assembly GCF_002162155.2 of Triticum dicoccoides. NCBI lineage: Eukaryota > Viridiplantae > Streptophyta > Magnoliopsida > Poales > Poaceae > Triticum > Triticum dicoccoides. The sequence goes on from NC_041391.1 coordinate 235,444,527, forward strand.
GAAGGTTCAGCTCGCCAAGAGCGGGCTGACCGAAGCCTGCAGCAGCCTTCTAACAGGCTTCGAGGTAAGAAGTTAAGATTATGTAATGTAATACCGCATAGACAGTAGCCCTTGATGCTCAGTTCGGTGTTCAGAAAGAAAAGCCGGACTGAGGTTCTTTAAAAGATATACGCAGGTTTGCTTAAAATATATGTCAATATGGGTTTGCAGGCTACGCTGCTGACCTCTGCCGCACTGACTGCGGAGGTCGGTGCATTAAAGCAGGATCTCGAGCGGTCCTAGCAAGAGCTCGGCCATGCTAAGAAGCAGCTCGAGGACAAAGAAGGTGAGTAACACCACTTTGAATAGTTACCTTACAGAAAAGGATTTTGGTTGCAATAAAATTAACCAGGATAAAATGGGTATTGCAGGGGCCACGAACAAGGTGGCAGCCCTGAAGGAGGCTGTGTCTGCGGCCGAACGCAGTGTGGCCGCGGAACGGGCAGAGCGTGAAAAGCAGGAGGCACGGGTGGCGGAAGTACGACAAGAGCTCCAGGCTGTCATGGAGAAGCATGAGAGTTTGGAGCGTGACTCCAAGACTCGAGAGTCCGAGCTTGCCTCAGCTCTCGAAAGTGCCAAGTCCGCCAAGGCCGAGGCCCAGAAGGCCCTTCAGGAGATTGAAGATGTAAAGAAGATAGCGGCGGGTAAGGCATTTTTCATGCAAAGCAAGCATGTTAATGTAAACTACCTAACACTTACCCGCATTCGGAGCTCTCCAGGGGCGTTTGCAGATCTGCCGCGTAGTGCGTCCGATGCCGCCGCATTCTATCGTGGCGAGGAGGGGAGCTCGACGGAGAAGGTCTTCTGGTCTCAGTACGCTGAGGCCGGCTATCCGGTGCCCCCAAGCGACCAGCTGAAGCAGCTGGTCGAACTCCACAAGGTAGCTGAGGAGGCCATGAAGGGCCTTATAGTCCGGCTGTGGCCTGGACAGGCCATGCCTGGGAGCTACTTCGGCCTCGTGCGGCGGCTGGTGGATGCGTGCCCCTGGGTGGAGGTCATCAAGCGCTCCGCCTGTATTGAAGGTGCTCGTCGGGCCCTTGCCCGCACGAAGGTGCATTGGGGCAGGTTGGATGCGGAGAAGCTTCTCACGGACCCACCGCCACCGGGCAAGGAGTATCGCACGCCCGAAATGTATTATAAAACTGTCCTGAAGGGAGCCCGCGATATTGCGGATGAGTGCCCCAGAAATGTAATCTTTGAGTAAACTTGTTATGTATTATCCTGTGCGCTGAAACTTTGTTCATGTGCGTGTTAAGCAACTCTTGTTTAATTTAAAATATTACCTTCTGTGCGGCCGTTTATAAAATCTGAGAGATGGCAAGTCGTTGGCTTCAGCCCCCAAGCCACGAGTGCTGGGGTGTTTGGGATAAACTTGAGCACTCTTGTTCCCATTATTGGGTCCATCTAGGGAGGCGCTCAACACAACGAACAAGGCAACCATACTTATAGTGCTTGAACACTCTCACTTAGCCATAGAATTCTATAATTTTAAATTTTGGCGAAGCCCCTGGTATTCGGAAGACCGAATCCGGGGCGCTATCCACGCCTTCGTCGGACATGATCCGGAACTTCGCTCGAAGCGGCGTGAGTCTTTAAGGACCCAAAAGGACCTCTCGAACATCGACCAGTCTCTCGCCTTATCATGCCAGTCAGTTTTAGCTTTCTCCACTGAGGCGCTCGCCCGGCTCAACCGGGGCGCAATCGCAGTGGTTCTCCCAGTGCCACCTTAGCCGACAGAACGGAACGTAAGGCACCAAAACGTGGGAGCCGGGCAAACCCAACTATTGACCCAAGACATGATTCGGAGCTGATTCATATAATGCTATAAGTTCGGGGTGCCGCACTTATGAAAGTGTTCAGACTTTATCACACCATAAATTGGGGAACGGAAGCCCCTGGCGTATTTGACCGTACCAAAATATACGGGCGCAAGATGTCATATCATGAGCATATATATATATAAGGTAATGCAATTGCAATCAAAAAGGTGCTGCATTATATATGAAAGAAAGTCTGCTATGAATGCGGACTGATACAGATAGTGCGGTAAGCAAGGGATTTGGACTAAGTAAACATGTCCCCCTCCAGGGGTGAGCTGCGGACTTGGTGTATATAATCGAATTTAATGCTCGTAATTGAGACCACCTGAGTGTTCGTCGCAGCCTTCTTTCGTCCCTGACTGTTGCATCGTGAGTTCGGCAGGTTCATCGCCGGACAGGGCCTCTGGTTAACGGAGTCCTGTGTACACAAAGAAGGAAAATAAAAATAAAAAGGGGGCACACTAGCGAGCCCCTGGTGTGGTCGAACCGCACTCTGGGTCCGTTGCGATCGTGCCCCTTCCCCTGTGCCCATGGTATCTCCAAAGCGTAATGATGTACGCGGAGTGTTATTATTGCGATCATGCGCGGGCGGGGGTTGGGGCCGCATTGCTATGCGTGCTCTGATCACGCCAGGTGGTCTTGGTTGGTATTGCTTCGGGCGCGTTTTGCTGTATCCGGCCGTTTAACGCCGGACTCGAGAATTGCCTTAAGAGGCTGCTCTGTACTTCTGCCGCGAGAGCCGCTGTATGTTCCTCCGTTCGAGGGAGCGTTCCGTATTCCCGTTGACCGTGATGACTCCATGAGGGCCTGGCATCTTGAGCTTGAGGTATGCATAATGCGGCACCGCGTTGAATTTTGCAAACGCGGTTCGTCCGAGCAGAGCGTGATAGCCGCTGCGAAACGGGACTATGTCGAAGATTAACTCCTCGCTCCGGAAATTATCCGGGGATCCGAAGACCACTTCCAGTGTGACTGAGCTTGTACAGTTGGCTTCCACTCCTGGTATGACACCTTTAAAGGTTGTCTTTGTAGGTTTAATCCTTGAGGGGTCTATGCCCATTTTGCGCACTGTATCCTGATAAAGCAGGTTCAGGCTACTACCGCCGTCCATCAGGACTCTCGTGAGGTGAAATCCATCGACGATTGGGTCTAAAACCAATGCGGCGAATCCGCCATGGCGTATGCTGGTCGGATGGTCTCTTCGATCGAAAGTGATCGGACAAGAGGACCATGGGTTGAACTTCGGGGCGACTGGCTCCATCGCGTAGACATCCCTTAGTGCACGCTTCCTCTCCCTCTTGGGTATATGGGTCGCGTAAATCATGTTCACCGTCCGCACTTGTGGGGGAAAACCCTTCTGTCCTCTATTGTTCGGCGGTCGGGTCTCTTCCTCGTCGTCGCTGTTTAGCCCCTTGTCATTGTTTTCGGCAATTAACTTGCCTGCCTGCTTGAACACCCAGCAATCTCTATTAGTGTGATTAGCTGGTTTTTCAGGGGTGCCATGTATCTGGCATAAGCGGTCGAGTATTCGGTCCAAATTGGACGGACCCGGAGTGGTTCTTTTGAATGGCTTCTTCCGCTGACCGGGTTTAGAGCCTCGGAATCCGGCATTGACTGCCGTATCCTCCTTATCGTCGCCGTTAATGCGGCGTTTGTTTTTGTTTCGACGTGACCTGCCGTTGTTGTCCTTAGTATCCGGACTGCCAGAATTTTTATGGAGATTGTTGCTGCGAGCTAGCCAGCTGTCCTCTCTCGCGCAAAAGCGGGTCATTAATGATGTGAGGGCTGCCATGGATTTCGGCTTTTCCTGCCCCAGGTGCCGGGCTAGCCATTCGTCCCGGATGTGATGTTTGAAGGCTGCGAGGGCCTCTGCATCCGGACAGTCGACGATTTGGTTTTTCTTTATCAGGAACCGTGTCCAGAATTGTCTGGCCAATTTGTCTGGCTGCTGAATAATGTGGCTTAGGTCATCGGCGTCTGGTGGTCGCACATACGTGCCCTGGAAGTTGTCGAGGAATGCGGCTTCCAGGTCTTCCCAACACCCAATTGACTCTGCAGGCAAGCTGTTGAGCCAATGCCGAGCTGGTCCTTTAAGCTTGAGTGGGAGATACTTGATGGCGTGGAGATCGTCGCCGCGGGCCATATGTATGTGGAGAAGATAATCTTCGATCCAAACCGCGGGGTCTGTTGTGCCATCGTAGGATTCGATGTTTACGGGTTTAAACCCTTCAGGGATTTGATGATCCATTACTTCGTCAGTGAAGCACAGTGGGTGTGCGGCGCCTCTGTATTGGGCAATATCACGACGCAGCTCGAGAGAGCGTTGTCTGCTGTGTTCGGCCTGGCCGGGGTTATTGTATCCGGCGCGACGGTATTCGTCATGGGTCGTGGGGCGCTCACGTGATCCGTAAATGGATCTGGATTGCCTTGCTTTGTCCTCCAGTATGTCTCGCAAGTCCGGCGCGTTCCCTCTTGGCTTCGTACTTTTGGAGCGATGCCGGGGTACGGTCTTGGCTGGGGGCCTGGATGCCTCTCTGTCACAACCACGGGGTGGTCGGTCAGCCATATCGTGTGCTGGTGATTGAGGTATGTATGCTTCCTCCTCTAATCTGGGGAGCAGCTTGCGTCTTGGGTAACTTTTGGAGGGGCGTTCGAGTTTATACTCTTCGGCCGCGAGGACCTCGGTCCATCGATCGGCCAGCAGGTCCTGATCAGCTTGAAGCTGTTGCTGCTTTTTCTTTAGGTTGTTTGCTGTGGCGATAAGCCTGCGCTTGAAACGCTCTTGTTCGACGGGATCCTCAGGTACGACGAATTCGTCATCGTTGAGGCTTGCTTCGTCTTTGGAGGGAGGCATATAATTATAATCCTCAACCTCTTCGTCTGCCGCCCTCTCGTGAGGGCTTGCTTCTGCATCCTCCTGTGCTGAGTCTTGCTGGAGGGGATTGTCTTCGGCACTCTTTGGGGTATTATTATCTCCTGTGCCGGAATCTCCATTCTTGCTGTGGCGGGATTTAGAGCGGCGCCGCTGACGCCGGCGTTTGGGCTGCTTCTTTAAAGAGTCTGCCTCCGCTGTTTCTTCGCCGTCCCCGTATTTTGGGGTGTCCACCATGTATATGTCGTATGACGAGGTGGTCTTCCAGTGCCCTGTAGGCGCTGGTTCCTATTCGTCTCCGGCATCGTCGTCCATAGCGTCGATGTCGTCGGAGTCGTAGTCTAGCATGTCGGTTAAATCATCGACAGTGGCTACAAAGTGGGTGGTGGGTGGGCTCTGAATTTCTTCGTCGTCCGTACCCCAACCATCCTGGCCATAGTCCGGCCAGGACTCTCCCGATAACGAGAGATACTTTAGCGAATTTAGGATGTCGCCAAAGGGCGAGTGTTGGAAGATGTCCGCGGCGGTGAGTTCCATAACCGGCGCCCAATCCGAATCGATTGGTAGGGGCGCGGGAGGTTCGGAGTCCGGCAAGGAGTCCGGCACCTCGGAATCACGAGTTTCGCGGGGGACAAGATCGATGTTCAGCTCTATCGCCGTGGAAGTTGGAGCCCCCAAGGTGGCATCTATCCACCGATCCTTGATCTGGGCGATCGGCTCCGGATTAATGGCCGAAGGGATTCGTGCGCGGCCACCAAGGTACCATTCGGTGGCAGAGTTAGATCATGCCCATCGTCACAGTGCGGCGCGCTCGGCTGCGGCTCGAGTCCGTCGAAGATCAGGTCTCCGCGGACATCGGCCGTGAAGTTTAGGCTTCCGAATCTGACCTGACGGCCAGGGGCGTAGCTTTCGATCTGCTCCAGATGGCCAAGCGAATTAGCCCGCAGTGCGAAGCCGCCGAATACGAAGATCTGTCCGGGGAGAAAAGTCTCACCCTGGACAGCGTTGTTGGTTGAAGACGCCATCGGGCCTATCGGTGACGGCATAGAGGAACTCTCAATGAAAGCACCAATGTCGGTGTCAAAACCGGCGGATCTCGGGTAGGGGGTCCCGAACTGTGCGTCTAGGCGGATGGTAACAGGAGACGAGGGACACGATGTTTTTACCCAGGTTCGGGCCCTCTTGATGGAGGTAAAACCCTACGTCCTGCTTGATTAATATTGATGATATGGGTAGTACAAGAGTGGATCTACCACGAGATCAAGGAGGCTAAACCCTAAAGCTAGCCTATGGTATGATTGTTGTAATGTATGTTGTGTCCTATGGACTAAAGCCCTCCGGTTTATATAGACACCGGAGGAGTCTAGGGTTACACAGAGTCGGTTACAATGGTAGGAGATCTACATATCCGTATCGCCAAGCTTGCCTTCCACGCCAAGGAAAGTCCCATCTGGACACGGGACGGAGTCTTCAATCTTGTATATTCGTAGTCTTGGAGTCCGGCGGACGATGATAGTCCGGCTGTCCGGACACCCCCTAGTCCAGGACTCCCTCAGGTATGTCTCCATATAAGATGGTTTATGGAAAAGTGTGTCATTTACCTCTTGAACTTGAACATAAGGCATATTGGGCTATTAAGGAGCTCAATTATGACTTCAAACTTGTCGGTGAGAAGAGGTTATTTGATATTAGCTCACTTGATGAATGGAGAACTCAAGCCTATGAGAATGCCAAGCTATTCAAAGAAAAAGTCAAATGCTGGCATGATAAGAGGATACAAAAGCGTGAGTTTAACGTAGGAGACTATGTATTATTATTCAACTCTCGTTTAAGATTTTTTGCAGGAAAACTCCTCTCAAAATGGGAAGGTCCTTACGTTATCGAGGAGGTCTATCGTTCTGGTGCCATAAAAATCAACAACTTCGAAGGCACAAGTCCAAGGGTGGTAAACGGTCAAAGAATTAAACATTATATCTCAGGTAATCCTATCAATGTTGAAACTAATATTATTGAAACCGTAACCCCTGAGGAATACATAAGGGACACTTTACAGAATGTTCTAGACTCCAGAAAGGTATAGGTATGCGGTACGGTAAGTAAACCGACTCCAAAACATCTCCAATGGCAATTTTTATCAGTTTTGGAATATTTTAAGAATTTTAGGAAGAAAGAAGTAGTCCTAAAGGGACACGAGGCTCCCACGAGAGTGGAGGGCGCGCCCCCCTACTGGGCGCGCCCCCCTGTCTCGTGGGCACCTCGTGTGCCTCCCAGACTCCGTTTTCTTGCACATTACGTATTTCGGTTGGTAAAAATTCATTATATATACTCCCGAAGGTTTTGACCACCGTATCACGCAAATATCCTCTGTTTTTGTTTCGAGCTGTTTCTGTTTTAGATCTAGAGCATCATGGCGTCTCCAAGCGCTCCCAAGGACAATTTTTTCGAGAGGGTTAACAACCCCTATCTTGCGGAGGTGCTGCAACACCCTCAAACCATTGAGATGCGTGAGGGGGTGCTACACATCCGCGATGTGGAGGGACCAAGGTGTACCGGGAGCGTGGAGACAAAGCTTGAAGCCGTGGAGCAGCAAGTTTTCAAGTGTCAAGGGATGCTGGAGCGTCGACTCAACGCCAACCAGATGATGATCACGGAGTTCACCAATAACCACAAGCTGGATGCCAAAGTCATTGGGGAGACCATCTTCAAGCTTCAAGAGAAAATCGAGCACCTCCAAGCCCAGATCTATGACCTGCAAAACCAGAACTGTGAGTATGAATATAGATTAAAGAGGATGAGTTTGGCTGCAAATTTAAGGATCCCGGAGACTCGATCATCCTTCTATGATGGTGAGCCTATGCCTTGGAAGACGGACGACAAGCCTACATCATCAAAAACTCCTACTTCACCACCTCCGAGGACATAATCACATGCGTATGGGCACTCCCCTTGGCAACTACCAAGCTTGGGGGAGGTGCCCCGGTATCGCATCACCATCACACTCCTATCTTTACCGCTTTATTTAGTTCGATCCTTTTAGTAGTATCTTGATCTAGTAGTTTGAAGTTTTGATATCAAGTAGTTTGAGCTTTGCATTGTGATCTCTTTTTGTAATAGAGTCCGTGAGCTATTTATAATAAAGATTAGTGTTGAGTCAAGGGCTTTGCTATGTTGCTATGATCTTGAGAAAGTAGAAAGAATAAAAGAGTTCATATTGATCTTATGGATAGTGATAACTTCACATATAGAAAGTATGAGGCATAAAAATTGTTGAGAGTTGATAAACTTAGCCTTGGTCATCGTTGCAATTAATAGGAAGTGATAAGGAAAGAGGGGTTCACATATAAATATATTATCTTGGACACCTTTTATAATTGGGAGCACTCATTAAGTATGACATGCTAAAAGAGTTGACGTTGGACAAGGAAGACAACGTAATAGTTTATGTTTTTCATGCATCTCAGTTAAAGTATATTGTCATTGACCTTCCAAACATGTTGAGCTTGCCTTTCCCCCTCATTCTAGCCAAACTCCTTGCACCAAGTAGAGATACTACTTGTGCTTCCAAATATCCTTAAACCCAGTTTTGCCATGAGAGCCACCATACCTACCTATGGATTGAGTAAGATCCTTCAAGTAAGTTGTCATGTTGCAAGCAATAAAAATTGCTATCTAAATATGTATGACTTATTAGTGCAGAGAAAATAAGCTTTGTACGAACTGGTTGTGGAAGTAATAAAAGCGACGGACTGCATAATAAAGGTCCACATACAAGGGGCAATATAAAGTGACGTTCTTTTGCATTAAGATTTTGTGCATCAACCCTAAACGCACATGACAACCTCTACATCCCTCTGCGAAGGGCCTATCTTTTACTTTATGTTTTTACTTTATGCTTGAGTCAAGGTGATCCTTAGCTTTCCCTTTTTCATTTTATCCTTTAGCAAGCTCCTCGTGTTTGAAAGATCATGATATATATATCCAGTTGGATGTTAGTTAGCATGGGCTATTATTGTTGACATCACCTAAAGGTGAATACGTTGGGAGGAAACACAATAAGCCCCTATCTTTCTCAGTGTCCGGCTGAAACTCCATAACCACAAGTATTGCATGAGTGTTAGCAATTATAGAAGACTACAAGATAGTTGAGTATGTGAGCTTGCTGAAAAGCTCTATTGTTGACTCTTTCTAATGTTACGATAAATTGCAATTGCTTCAATGACTGAGATTATAGTTTGTTAGTTCCCAATGAAGTTTTTGAACCATACTTGACATTGTGAAGTGATTTTTACTTGAGCATAAGAAATCATATGATAAAATCTATATATGCTTCTTTTATAAGAATGATCATGATGCCCTCATGTCCGTATTTTATTTTTATCGACACCTCTATCTCTAAACATGTGGACATATTTTTCGATTTTGGCTTCCGCTTGAAGACAAGCGAGGTCTAAGCTTGGGGGAGTTGATACGTCCATTTTGCATCATGCTTTTATATCAATATTTATTGCATTATGGGCTGTTATTACACACTATATCTTAATACTTATGGCTATTCTCTCTTATTTTACAAGGTTTATCATGAAGAGGGGGAATGCCGGCAGCTGGAATTCTGGCTGGAAAAGGAGCAAACATTGGAAACCTATTCTGCACAGCTCCAAAAGTCCAGAAACTCCATGAAACATCCTTTTGGAATTAATAAGAATTATTGAGCGAAAGAAATACACAAGGGGGCCCACACCCTGTCCAGGAGACAGGAGGGCGCGCCCCCCATAGGGCACGACCTCTATCTCCTGGGCCTCCTGGTGGGCCTCCGGTGTCCATCTTCTGCTATATCAAAGCTTTTACCCTGGAAAAAATTGTGGGCAAGCTTACGGGAGGAAACTTCGCCGCCACGAGGCGGAACCTTGGTGGAACCAATCTAGTGCTCTGGCGGAGCTGTTCTGTCGGGGACACTTCCCTCCGGAGGGGGAAATCATCACCAACGTCGTCACCAATGATCCTCTCATCGGGAGGGGGTCAATCTCCATCAACATCTTCACCAGCACCATCTCCTCTCAAAACCCTAGTTCATCTCTTCTATCCAATCTTGTATCAAAACCACAAATTGGTACCTGTGGGTTACTAGTAGTGTTGATTACTCCTTGTAGTTGATGCTAATTGGTTTACTTGGTGGAAGATCATATGTTCAGATCCTTTATGCATATTATTACTCCTCTGATTATGAACATGAATATGCTTTGTGAGTAGTTACGTTTGTTCCTGAGGACATGGGTGAAGTCTTGCTATTAGTAGTCATGTTAATTTGGTATTCGTTCGATATTTTGATGAGATGTATGTTGTCTTTTCCTCAAGTGGTGTTATGTGAATGTCGACTACATGACACTTCACCATTATTTGGGCCTAGAGGAAGGCATGGGGAAGTAATAAGTAGATGATGGGTTGCTAGAGTGACAGAAGCTTAAACCCTAGTTTATGCGTTGCTTCGTTAAAGGCTGATTTGGATCCATATGTTTAATGATGTGGTTAGGTTTACCTTAATACTTCTTTTGTAGTTGCGGACGCTTGCAATAGGGGTTAATCATAAGTGGGATGCTTGTCCAAGTAATGGCAGTACCCAAGTACCGGTCCACCCACATATCAAATTATCAAAGTACCGAACGTGAATCATATGAACGTGATGAAAACTAGCTTGACGATAATTCCCATGTGTCCTCGGGAGCTCCTTTCTCATTATTAGAAATTATCCAGGCTTATCCTTTGCTACATAAAGGATTGGGCCACCTTGCTGCACTTTGTTTACTTTATTTACTTGTTACTCGTTACCATTTATCTTATTACAAAACTATCTATCACCTACAATTTCAGTGCTTGCAGAAAAAACCTTACCGAAATCCGCTTATCATTTCCTTCTGCTCCTCGTTGGGTTCGACACTCTTACTTATCGAAAGGACTATGATTGATCCCCTACACTTGTGGGTCATCAGTCACTACATCTCTAAGTGTCCAATGTGGGACAATGAGACAAAGAAGAAGAAGAAGAGCAAGGAATATGATTCTGATGACAAGAAGAAGAAGAAATCCTCAAAGTTTTCTTCCAAGTCTTCTTCCAAGTCTTCATCAAAGTCTTCATCACACAAGAAGAGCTCATCAAGGAAGGCTCGTGCTTTTGTTGGCAAGGAGATGGATTCAGAGGAGGAGTTTGCTTCGGAGGAGGCAGAGGTGGAGTGTGAAGAGGAATCTGATTCTGGAGTAGCAAGCCTGGCTCTAGTTTCTGCATACGTCGCCAAGTCCATCTTCAACACTGAAGACAATGGCCTCGTCACCAACGCTGATGCCAAGGATGAGGATGACTCTGCTCCCACCTATACTGCTTCATGGCACGTGGTGCCAAGGTAAAATCACGTGATGTTTACTTTCAAACATCAAGTGAAGACGACTCTGAATGTGAATCTAAACCTAGCTACAAAACACTTGCTAAAATTGTAACTGGACAAAAAAATGCCATGGAACATATTCAAAAGTTGCTAGACAAAAGCGATGACCTGTTGGACGCGGAAATGACTCGAACTCAGTCCTTAATTGAAGACATTAAAAATCTTCATGTTAAGTACAAGGAACTTGAAAGTCGTCATGAATCACTCTCAACTTCTCATGAAAAGCTCTCCTATGATTATCTTCAAAGGAAGCAAGAGCTTGAGAAATTGAGATTAGCTCATTAAGATCTTCAGAAGCAAGAGCTAGTGTTGCAATATCTTTTACTGCTAATGTGGTAACTAACCCATCAGCTGAGGATACCACTACTATTGCTGATGAGAATGTTAGGTTAAAGTCATTGCTTGAGACAGGAATGTACAAAAGTCTCAAAGGGCATCAGACACTATGTGATGCCCTTAAAAAGCAGATTCTGAACCGAAACCCTAGGAAAGAGGGTGTTGGGTTCGAGAGGAAAATGAATGTTGATGGTTCTTACTGGATGCCTGAGCAGTACCCCAAAACCACATGGGTTGCTGCTAAGGGACCTTCAGTGGATCCATCTACCTTATCTGGCTTCACTAATGGTAACCCAATTATCATTGATGAACCCTTTGATGCAAACTATAAACTGTTTAGGAATCAGAATGGTGAAGTGTTTGCCAGGTATATTGATACTAACTGCAGGAATGGGCCACCTCTTAAGAAGATCTGGGTACCCAAAAGTTGTCTCGAAAGTCTTCCCGTGAATGTCATCATGACACCACCTGGGAAGAAGACAAATCCTAGACCAAAGGCTTCATATGGTCCAAAGGCTTCATACAGACAGAGGACTCACCTGAGTCACCCTAACGTCAATGTTTTGCATGGAAATCATACTCAGACCTTTGAATATGAGCATGTTTCATCATACCGCTATGTTCATAAGTCTAAGAACTTTTTTGCTTATTCTTATGAGTATTATTCTCCTCCTACAAGGCTATTTGCTAGGGCTTCAAAGCCGAAGTTCTCAGATGCTGCACTTAGACTCATTGCTTCTAAGCCACCCCTAAAGATGTGGGTGGTTAAGAAAACTTAACTCTCTTTTGCAGGGAAAGGACTCCAGCCAGAAATCAAAGGCATCTGATGCTTATGCTGGGGACCTTAAACATCTTGTGGGAAGCAAGATAAAATGTCCAAATGGTCTTACTATGTATTTCGTCTCGGGATTCCTTGACACTCATCCTATCTATCCTAACCAAGATCTGAACTTCTATGTTCTACTTGTTCGTCAAATGTTTTTGCTTCACGACTCTCTTGGTGAAGCCTATCCCCCAAACTATACTGTAGGCTATGACACCTCAAGCTTCAGAATGGATTATGGATAGTGGCCGCACCAACCACATGACTGGTGATCGGAGTCTTCTGATGGATTCAACTCTTCGCCCGTCTGATAAAAGTCATATCACATTGCTGACACTGGTAAAAGTAAGGTATTGGGTCATGGTAGAGTTGCAATCTCAAAGGATCAGCACATGGATAAAGTGATGCTTTTTCAATCCCTTGGTTTCAATTTAATGTTTGTATCAATGCTACGTGGTTTGAACATGATTGTAATATTTGGAAAATATCGTTGCCTTGTCCTTATGGAATCTGACAAATCTCTAGTCTTTGAAGGCTTCAGAGTGCTGGCTCTGGCATCGAAGGCTAGGACATGCGGGCATGAGGAACTTGTACACTCTCGCGAAGAAGAAGCATGTCGTGGGCATTGAAGGTGTCAAGTTCAAGAAAGACCATCTGTGTGTGATGACCCACAAGTGTAGGGGGTCTATCATAGTCCTTTTGATAAGTAAGAGTGTCGAACCCAACGAGGAGCAGAAGGAAATGATAAGCGGTTTTCAGTAAGGTTTTCTCTGCAAGAACTGAAATTGTAGGTAACAAATAGTTTTGTGATAAGATAAATTGTAACGAGTAACAAGTAAATAAAGTAAATAAAGTGCAGCAAGGTGGCCCAATCCTTTTTGTAGCAAAGGAAAAGCCTGGACAATTTCTTATAATGAGAAAAGAGCTCCCGAGGACACATGGGAATTATCGTCAAGCTACTTTTCACCACGCTCATATGATTCGCGTTCGGCACTTTGATAATTTGATATGTGGGTGGACCGGTGCTTGGGTACCGCCCTTACTTGGACAAGCATCCCACTTATGATTAACCCCTATTGCAAGCATCCGCAACTACAAAAGAAGTATTAAGGTAAACCTAACCACAACATTAAACATATGGATCCAAATCAGCCCCTTACGAAGCACCGCATAAACTAGGGTTTATGCTTCTGTCACTCTAGCAACCCATCATCTACTTATTACTTCCCAATGCCTTCCTCTAGGCCCAAATAATGGTGACGTGTCATGTAGTCGACGTTCACATAACACCACTTGAGGAAAGACAACATACATCTCATCAAAATATCGAACGAATACCAAATTCACATGACTACTAATAGCAAGAATTCACCCATGTCCTCAGGAACAAACGTAACTACTCACAAAGCATATTCATGTTCTAATCAGAGGAGTAATAATATGCATTAAGGATCTGAACATATGATCTTCCACCAAGTAAACCAATTAGCATCAAGTACAAGGAGTAATCAACACTACTAGCAACCCACAAGTACCAATTTGTGGTTTTGATACAAGATTGGATACAAGAGATGAACTAGGGTTTTGAGAGGAGATGGTGCTGGTGAAGATGTTGATGGATATTGACCCCCTCCTGATGAGAGGATCATTGGTGATGACGATGGTGATGATTTCCCCCACTCGAAGGGAAGTGTCCCCGGCAGAACAGCTCTGCCGGAGCTCTAGATTGGTTTCGCCAAGGTTCCGCCTCGTGGCGGCGGAGTTTCATCCCGTAAGCTTGCCCACGATTTTTTCCAGGGTAAAAGCCATCATATAGCAGAAGATGGACACTGGAGGGCCACCAGGGGGCCCAGGATACAGGGGGCGCGCCCAGTAGGGGTGGTCGCGCCCCCCACCCTCCTGACCAGGGTGTGGGCCCCCTCAGGTGTTTCTTTCGCTCAATAATTCTTATTAATTTCAAAAATAAGTTCCGTCGAGTTTCAGGATTTTTGGAGGTGTGCAGAATAGCTTTCCAATGTTTGCTCCTTTTCCAGCCAGAATTCCAGCTGCCGGCATTCCCCCTCTTCATAGTAAACCTTGTAAAATAAGAGAGAATAGCCATAAGTATTGAGATATAATGTGTAATAACAGCCCATAATGCAATAAATATTGATATAAAAGCATGATGCAAAATGGACGTATCAACTCCCCCGAGCTTAGACCTCGCTTGTCCTCAAGCAGAAGCCGATATCGAAAAATATATCCACATGTTTAGAGATAGAGGTGTCGATAAAAATAAAATACGGACATGAGGGCATCATGATCATTCTTATAACAGCAACATAAATAGATTTTGTCATATGACTTCTTATGCTCAAGTAACAATCAATTCACAATATCAAGCATTGTTCAGAAACTTCATTGGGAACTAGCAAACTATAATCTCAGTCACTGAAGCAATTGCAATTTATCATAACATCAGAAAGAGTCAAGAATAGAGCTTTTCAGCAAGTCCACATACTAAACTATCATGTAGTCTTCTACAATTGCTAAGACTCACACAATACTTATGGTTTGGAGTTTCAGCCGGACACTGAGAAAGATAGGGGCTTATTGTGTTGCCTCCCAACGTATTCATCTTTACGTGATGTCAACAATAATAGTTCATGCTAACTTTCATCCAATTGGATATATATATCATGATCTTTCAAACACGAGGAGCTTGCCAAAGGATAAAATGAAAAAGGGAAAGGTGAGGATCACCTTGACTCAAGCATAAAGTAAAAACATAAAGTAAAAGATAGGCCCTTCGCAGAGGGAAGCAGAGGTTGTCATGTGCTTTTAGGGTTGGATGCATAAAATCTTAATGCAAAAGAACGTCACTTTATATTGCCACTTGTATGTGGACCTTTATTATGTAGTCCGTCGCTTTTATTGCTTCCACAACAAGATCGTATAAAGCTTATTTTCTCTGCACTAATAAGTCATACATATTTAGATAGCAATTTTTATTGCCTGCAACATGACAACTTACTTGAAGGATCTTACTCGATCCATAGGTAGGTATGGTGGACTCTCATGGCAAAACTGGGTTTAAGGATATTTGGAAGCACAAGTAGTAGGTAGGTATGGTGGACTCTCATGGCAAAACTGGGTGCAAGGAATTTGGCTAGCATGAGGGGGAAAGGCAAGCTCAACATGTTTGGAAGGTCAATGACAATATACTTTAACTGAGATGTGAGAAAACATAAACCATTACGTTGTCTTCCTTGTCCAACATCAACTCTTTTAGCATGGCATACTTAATGAGTGCTTCACAATCATAAAAGATGTCCAAGATAATATATTTGTATGTAAAACTCTCTTTCCTTATTACTTCCTATTAATTGCAACGATGACCAAAACTACGTTTGTCAACTCTCAACAACCTTTATGCCTCATACTTTCTGTGTGTGAAGTTATTACAATCCATAAGATCAATATGAACTCTTTTATTCTTTTTATTCCTTCTACTTCCTCAAGATCATAGCAAGATAGCAAAGCCCTTGACTCAACACTAATCTTTATTATAGATAGCTCACAGACTCAATTACATAAAGAGATCATAAAGCAAAACTCAAAACTACTTTATACTCAAACTTCAATCTACTAGATCAAGATACTACTAAAAGGATCGAACTAAATAAAACGGTAAAGATAGGAGTGTGATGGTGATACGATACCGGGGCACCTCCCCCAAGCTTGGCAGTTCCCAAGGGGAGTGCCCATACCCATGTGATTATGTCCTCGGTGGTGATGGAGGTGGTGATGATGATGGTGGATAATCACACATCAAGCATAAAAGCTCCTCCAACTGGCGGATGATGCCCTTGAGTCCGGCGATATGATCCTTCAACAAAATATTCTCCTATGTGAGATACTTATTCTGTATGCGAGCTAACTCAATCATCTTGAAAGCTTCAATCTTAGTTGGAGTAAAGAGGTTAGGTAAGGGTTGAGGGATGTCTTCTTCTTTCACCACCGGACCTTGAACCTCCGTGGCCTTCGTGATCCCTTCCTCCTTGTTGATCTCTTCCGGTTCTTCTCTTTTCAGCTCTATCTTCAATAGCCAAGCATCCTTGTCTTCATTGTTGAAGGAGGGCGACGTCATGGTGCTCTAGATCTGCAACAGAAACAGCTCGAAACGAAAACAGAGGACATTTGCGTGATACGGTGGTCAAAGCCTCCAGGGGATTATATAATGAATTTTTACTGGCCAAAATACGTAACGTGCAAGAAAACGGAGTCCGGGAGGCACACGAGGTGGCCACAAGATAGGGGGCGCGCCCAGGAAGGGTGGGCGCGCCCTCCACCCTCGTGGAGGCCTCGTGTCCTTCCCAGACTACTTCTTTCTACCTAAAATTCTTAAATATTTCAAAACTGATAAAAATTGCCATTAGAATTGTTTTGGAGTCGGTTTACTTACCGTACCACATACCTATTCCTTTTCGGAGTCTGGAACGTTCTGGAAAGTGTCCCTTATGTATTCCTCCGGGGTTACGGTTTCAATAATATTAGTTTCAACATTGATAGGATTACGTGAAATGTAATGTTTAATTCTTTGACCGTTCACCACCCTCGGACTTGTGCCTTCGAAGTTGTTGATTTTTATGGCACCAGAATGATAGACCTCCTCGATAACGTAAGGACCTTCCCATTTAGAGAGAAGTTTTCCTGCAAAAAAATCTTAAACGAGAGTTGAATAATAACACATAATCACCTATGTTAAACTCATGCTTTTGTATCCTTTTGTCATGCCAGTGTTTGACTTTTTCTTTGAATAGCTTGGCATTCTCATAAGCTTGGGTTCTCCATTCATCAAATGAGCTAATATCAAATAACCTCTTCTCACTGGCAAGTTTGAAGTCATAGTTGAGCTCTTTAATAGCCCAATATGCTTTATGTTAAACTTCTAGAGGTAAATGACAAGCTTTTCCATAAACCATCTTATATGGAGACATACCCATAGGATTTTTGTATGCACTTCTATAGGCCCATAATGCATCATCAAGTTTGTTGGAACAATTCTTTCTAGATATATTGACAGTATTTGCAAAATTAATTTGAGCTCTCTATTGCTCAACTCTACTTGACCACTAGACTGCGGATGATAAGAAGATGCGATTCTATGATTAACATCATACTTAGCAAGCATCTTACGGAAAGCACCATGAATAAAATGTGAACCACCATCAGTCATAAGATATCTAGGGACTCCAAACCTCGGAAAAATAACTTCTTTAAGCATTTTAATAGAAGTTTTATGATCAGCACTACTAGTTGGAATAGCTTCTACCCACTTAGTAACGTAATCAACAGCAACTAAAATATGTGTATAACCATTAGAGGCAGGAATAGGTCCCATATAATCAAAGCCCCAAACATCAAATGGTTCAATAACAAGAGAATAATTCATAGGCATTTCTTGACGTCTACTAATATTACCAATTCTTTGACATTCGTCACAAGATAAGACAAACTTACGAGCATCTTTCAAGAGAGTAGGCCAATAAAAACCAGGTTGCAGTACCTTATGTGCAGTTCTATCTCCAGCGTGGTGTCCTCCATAGGATTCAGAGTGACACTTGCGTAGGATCTGTTCCTGTTCATGCTCAGGTACACAACGTCTAAGAACACCATCTACTCCTTGTTTATAAAGGTGTGGGTCATCCCAAAAGTAATGTCTTAAATCATAAAAGAACTTTTTCTTTTGCTGGTATGTGAAACTAGGAGGTATAAATTTAGCAACAATGTAATTAGCATAATCAACATACCAAGGAGCAGTACGAGAAGCATTAACAACTGCTAATTGTTCATCAGGAAAGCTATCATCAATAGGCAGTGGGTCATCAAGAACATTCTCTAACCTAGACAAGTTGTCTACAACGGGGTTCTCAGCTCCCTTTCTATCAATAATATGCAAATCAAATTCTTGGAGCAAGAGAACCCATCTAATGAGTCTAGGCTTAGAATCTTTCTTTTCCATAAGATATTTAATAGCAGCATGATCAGTGTGAATAGTAACTTTGGAATCAACAATATAAGGTCTAAACTCATCACATGCAAACACAACTGCTAAGAATTCTTTTTCAGTAGTAGCATAATTTTTCCGGGCAGTATCAAGAGTTTTACTAGCATACTGGATAACATTCAATTTCTTATCAACTCTTTGCCCTAGAACAGCACCTATAGCATATAATCACTAGCATCACACATAATTTCAAAGGGTAAATTCCAGTCAGGTTGTTGAACAATAGGTGCAGTGATCAAAGCTTTCTTAAGTATTTCAAATGCTTCTACACAATCATCATCAAAGACAAAAGGAATATCTTTTTGCAATAAATTAGTCAGAGGCCTAGAGATTTTAGAAAAATCCTTAATGAACCTCCTATAGAAACCGGCATGACCAAGGAAACTACGTATACCTTTTATGTCCTTGGGACATGCCATCTTTTCAATAGCATCAACTTTGGCTTTATCAACTTCAATACCTCTCTCGGAAATCTTATGCCCCAATACAGTGCCTTCATTAACCATAAAGTGGTACTTTTCCCAATTCAAGACGAGACTAGTGTCTTCGCATCTCTGCAAAACTCGATCAAGGTTGCTCAAACAATCATCAAAAGAGGATCCATAAATGGAGAAATCATCCATGAATACCTCACACATCTTTTCACAAAAGTCAGAGACTATAGCCATCATACACCTTTGAAAGGTAGCAGGTGCATTACATAAACCAAAAGGAATATATCTATAAGCAAAGGTACCAAAAGGGCAAGTAAAAGTAGTTTTCGATTGATCCTTAGCTGACACAGGTATTTGAGAGAAACCAGAATAACCATCTAAAAAGCAGAAATGTGTGTGTTTGGATAGTCTTTCTAGCATTTGATCAATAAAAGGTAAAGGGTAATGATCTTTCTTAGTAGATTTATTTAATTTATGAAAATCAATTACCATCCTATAACCTGTAATAATTCTTTGCGGAATAAATTCATCTTTATCATTAGGAACGACAGTAATACCTCCCTTTTTAGGAACACAATGGACAGGGCTTACCTAATCACTATCAGCAACGGGATAAATTATACCTGCCTCAAGGAGCTTTAGTATCTCCTTTCTTACCACTTCTTTCATCTTGGGATTTAGTCGTTGTTGAGGACCTCTAATTGGTTTGGCATTGTCCTCCAAATTAATTTTGTGTTGGCATAATGTGGGACTAATGCCCTTGAGATCATCCAGAGTATATCCAATAGCGGCACGGTTCTTCTTCAGAGTTTTCAATAATCTTTCTTCTTCTTGCTCTGAAAGGTTAGCACTAATAATAACAGGATATATTTTCTTTTCATCAAGATAAGCATACTTAAGATTATCAGGTAATGGTTTGAGTTCAAACAAGGGATCACCCTTGGGTGGAGGGGGTTCCCCTAGAATTTCAACGGGTAGGTTATGTTTCAGAAAAGGTTCCTATTGAAGGAACACTTTATCTATTTCCCTTCTTTCCTTCATAAACATATCGTTTTCATGGTCTAGCAAATATTGTTCTAACGGATCAGTAGGAGGCACGGCAATAGAAGCAAGACCAATAATCTCATCCTTACTAGGTGATTCTCCATCACGAGGTTGTCTACGAAACTTAGCAAAATTAGACTCATGAGACATACCCTCTAAGCCAATTGTAACAGTATCCTTTTCACAATCAATCCTAGCATTAACTGTATTCAAGAAGGGTCTACCAAAAATAATGGGACAAAAGTCATCTTGTGGGGAACCAAGAACAAGAAAATCAGCAGGATATTTAACCTTCCCACACAAGACTTCAACATCTCTAACAATCCCAACTGGCTTAATGGTATCCCTATTGGCAAGCTTAATAGTAACATCAATATCTTCTATTTCAGCGGGTGCAATATCATGCATAATTTCTTTATATAAGTCATACGGTATTGCACTAGCACTAGCACCCATGTCACATAAGCCATGATAACAATGATCTCCTATTTTAACAGAAATAATAGGCATACCTACAACAGGTCTATGAATCTTAGTATGTGGCCTAACAATATTAGCAGTCTCACCACAGAAATAAATAACATGCCCATTTAAATCATCATCCAAGAGATCTTTAACCATACCAATACTAGCATCAACTTTGGTTTTCTCAGGAGGTGTATAAGTCCTAGTATTACTCTTACAAACAACAGTCGAAGTTTTAGCATGATCCTTTATCCTAACAGGAAAAGGAGGTTTCTCAACACAAGTAGTAGGAACAATAGGATCACTATAAGTGACAGTCTTTTCTTCAACTGTAGTAGGTGCAACTACTTTTACTTCAATGGGAGGATTATATTTAAACCACTTCTCCTTAGGGAGATCAATGTGATTAGCAAAAGATTCATAGAAAGAAGCTACTATCTGAGAGTCAAGTCCATACTTAGCGCTAAATCCACGAAAAGCATCGGTATCCATAAA
Source organism: Triticum dicoccoides (assembly GCF_002162155.2). Classification (NCBI taxonomy): domain Eukaryota; kingdom Viridiplantae; phylum Streptophyta; class Magnoliopsida; order Poales; family Poaceae; genus Triticum; species Triticum dicoccoides. Next base: position 235,465,338 of record NC_041391.1, read on the forward strand.
AGTTTTAACACAATCAAACTTAGGTGACATACCCGACTCCTTTCCATCGTCGGAACCCCAATCTTCAGAGTTGCATTTAATTCTTTCCAATAAGTCCCATTTGAATTCAATTGGTCTTCAGCATATAAGAACCAGCACAGGAAGTATCAAGCATGTTGCGATCATTGAGAGAAAGCCGAGCATAAAATTTTTGAATAATCATTTCTCTGGAGAGCTCATGATTGGGGCATGAATATAACATTGACTTAAGCCTCCCCCTGCTTTCTCCTTCGCGAGGCCAAAAATTATATATGTAATTATGATCACGATGAACAAGATGCATAGGATAGAACTTCTGGTGACATTCCAACTTCAATCGTTTATAATTCCAAGATCTCGTATCATCACATAGCCTATACCATGTCAATGCATCTCCCTTCAAAGATAAAGGGAAGACCTTCCTTTTGACAACATCATCGGGAATACCTGCAAGCTTAAATAATCCACAAACTTCATCCACAAAGATAAGGTGTAAATCGGGATGCAATGTTCCATCTCCTGCAAATGGATTAGCTAGCAGTTTCTCTATCATACCCGAAGGAATCTCAAAGTAAATATTTTCAATAGGTTCAGTAGGTTGAGGAGAAACTCTGTGATCTTCTGGTCGGGGTGAAGATACCCCGAACAAGCCCCTCAAAGGATTAGTTTCTATAGTAACTAGTAATAGAAAATTTCAGCACACTATATAAATGTTTCCTTACCAAGTTCGACTCACCAAAAGCGCTACACTCCCCGGCAACGGCGCCAGAAAAGAGTCTTGATGACCCACAAGTGTAGGTGATCTATCGTAGTCCTTTCGATAATTAAGAGTCTCGAACCCAATGAGGAGCAGAAGGAAATGATAAGCGGTTTTCAGTAAGGTTTTCTCTGCAAGCACTGAAATTGTAGGTAACAGATAGTTTTGTGATAAGATAAATTGTAACGAGTAACAAGTAAATAAAGTAAATAAAGTGCATCAAGTTGGACCAATCCTTTTTGTAGCAAAGGACAAGCCTGGACAATTTCTTATAATGAGAAAAGAGCTCCTGAGGACACATGGGAATTATCGTCAAGCTAGTTTTCACCACGCTCATATGATTCGCGTTCGGTACTTTGATAATTTGATATGTGGGTGGACCGGTGCTTGGGTACTACCCTTACTTGGACAAGCATCCCACTGATGATTAACCCCTATTGCAAGCATCCACAACTACAAAAGAAGTATTAAGGTAAACCTAACCACAGCATTAAACATATGGATCCAAATCAGCCCCTTACGAAGCAGCGCATAAACTAGGGTTTAAGCTTCTGTCACTCTAGCAATCCATCATCTACTTATTACTTCCCAGTGCCTTCCTCTAGGCCCAAATAATGGTGAAGTGTCATGTAGTCGACGTTCACATAACACCACTAGAGGAAAGACAACATACATCTCATCAAAATATCGAACGAATACCAAATTCACATGACTACTAATAGAAAGACTTCACCCATGTCCTCAGGAACAAATGTAACTACTCACAAACCATATTCATGTTCATAATTAGAGGAGTAATAATATGCATTAAGGATCTGAACATATGATCTTCCACCAAGTAAACCAATTGGCATCAACTACAAGGAGTAATCAACACTACTAGCAACCCACAAGTACCAATTTGTGGTTTTGATACAAGATTGGATACAAGAGATGAACTAGGGTTTCGAGAGGAGATGGTGCTGGTGAAGATGTTGATGGAGATTGACCCCCTCCCGATGAGAGGATCGTTGGTGATGACGATGGCGATGATTTCCCCCTCCCGAAGGGAAGTGTCCCCGGCAGAACAGCTCTGCCAGAGCTCTAGATTGGTTCCGCCAAGGTTCCGCCTCGTGGCGGTGGGGTTTCATCCCGTAAGCTTGCCCACGATTTTTTCCAGGGTAAAAGCCTTCATATAGCAGAAGATGGACACCGGAGGGCCACCAGGGGGCCCAGGAGACAGGGGGCGCGCCCAGTAGGGGTGGGCGCGTCCCCCACCCTCCTGGCCAGGGTGTGAGTCCCCTCAGGTGTTTCTTAATTCTTATTAATTCCAAAAATAAGTTCCGTGGAGTTTCAGGATTTTTGGAGCTGTGCAGAATAGGTTTCCAATGTTTGCTCCTTTTCCAACCAGAATTCCAGCTGTTGGAATTCCCCCTCTTCATGGTAAACCTTGTAAAATAAGAGAGAATAGCCATAGGTATTTAGATATAATGTGTAATAACAACCCATAATGCAACAAAATTTGATATACAAGCATGATGCAAAATGGACGTATCTATGTGGTGCCTATGAAGCTGGGAAGATGACTAGGGCCAAGCATCCCTCGAAGACAATCATGACGACATCTTAACCCTTCGAGCTGCTTCACATGGAATTATTTGGCCCTACTCACGACTCTACTCTTACTACCACTGCTTGTCTCTATGTTTTTGTTATCATTGATGATTACTCAAGATATACATGGGTGCATATAATTCTCTATAAGACTGAGGTGTAGGATGCCTTCAGACGCTTCGCCAATCATGCCATGATGAACTATGGCGTCAAGATCAAGCACATCAGAAGTGACAACGGCACAGAATTCAAGAACACCGGCCTCGACACTTATCTTTATACACTGGGCATCACTCATGAGTTTTCTACTCCCTACACACCTCAGCAGAATGGCATCATGGAGCGCAAGAACAGAACCCTCATCGAGATGGCTCAGACGATGCTTGATGAGTACAAGACTCATGGAAAGTTTTGGCATGAAGCCATTGATACTGCATGCCATGTCATCAATCGTGTGTATCTTCACAAGCTTCTGAAGAAGACATCATATGAGCTGCTAACTGGTAAGAAGCCAAACGTCAGTTACTTTAGAGTATTTGGTGCTAGGTGCTGGATCAAGGATCCACATCACACTTCAAAATTTGTACCGAAAGCACATGAAGGTTTTATGCTTGGATATGGAAAGGATTCACACTCCTACAGAGTTTTCAACCTCTTTCAATATAAAGTGGTTGAAACTGTGGATGTGTGGTTCGATGAGACTAACGGCTCGCAAAGAGAGCACCTGCCAAATGTGCTAGATGAAGTCCCTCCTAGTGAACCTATCAAGCTCATGGGTACTGGAGAAATCATACCTTCTGAAGCTCAGGCTGAAGATGAACTCATCATTGCACCAAGTCAACCTGAAGACAATGCTCAGGCTGAAGTCAATGCTGAAGCTGAAGACAATGATCTGCAAGGGCAAGATCATCGTCCAGTACATCCCCGTGTTGCAAATGAAGTACAGATTGAGAAGATAATTGACAGCATCAATGCACCTGGTCCACTCACTCGTTCAAGAGCAACACAACTAGCAAATTTCTGTGGGCACTTTGCATTTGTCTCTATATCTGAACCCAAGAAAGTTGTTGAAGCCTTTATGGAACCTGAATGGATTCAAGCCATGCAAGAAGAGCTTCATCAGTTCGAGCTGAATAATGTCTGGGAACTAGTCAAGCGTCCTGATCCTCGCAAGCATAATATCATTGGCACCAGATGGATCTATCGCAACAAACAAGATGAGCATGATCAAGTTGTCAGAAACAATGCTCGTCTAGTTGCTCAAGGTTACACTCAGATAGAAGGGATTGACTTTGATGAAACATTTGCTCCCGTGGCAAGACTTGAAGCCATTCGCATATTGCTGGCATATGCCAACCATCACAACATCCTTCTGTACCAAATGGTTGTGAAGAGTGCCTTTCTCAATGGCAAGATTGAAGAAGAAGTGTATGTTGCACAACCACCTGGGTTTGAAGATCCAAAACATCCTGATATGGTGTACAAGCTCAACAAGGCACTGTATGGCCTCAAACAAGCTCCTCGCGCTTGGTATGACACGCTCAAAGACTTCTTGAAGAGCAAATGCTTCAAACCTGGTTCTCTAGATCCAACACTCTTCACAAAGTCACACGATGGTGAACTGTTTGTGTGCCAAATCATGTGGATGACATTATTTTCGGCTGCACCGACAAGAGATACAGCGATGAGTTTGGTCACATGATGCAAGAGCAATATCAGATGTCCATGATGGGTGAGCTGAAGTTCTTCCTTGGTCTTCAAATCCATCGGCAGAGGAATGGCATCTTCATATCACAAGAGAAATACCTCAAAGATTGTCTGAAGAAGTTTGGAATGCAAGACTGCAAAGGATACACGACGCCAATGCCAACCAAAAGTCATCTGGGTCCTGACGACAATGGTAAAGAGTTCGATCAAAAGGTATACCGCTCCATGATTGGTTCCTTACTTTACTTATGTGCATCTAGGCCAGATATAATGCTTAGCGTTTGCATGTGTGTCCGATTCCAAGCGGCAGCAAAGGAGTCGCATCACCTAGCGGTGAAGCGAATACTTCAATATTTGGCTTACACCCCAACGATAGGATTATGGTATCCAAAGGGCTCAACATTTGATCTGATTGGTTATTCTGATGCTGATTATGCTGGTGACAAGGTTGATCGCAAATCCACCTCAGGAACATGGCACTTTCTTGGTTGATCACTTGTCTGTTGGTCTTCAAAGAAGAAGAACTGTGTGTCACTCTCCACTGCTGAATTTGAATACATTGTTGCTGGATCATGCTGTGCTCAGCTTCTATGGATGAAGCAAACTCTCAAGGACTATGGCATCAAGACGAAGAATGTACCACTCTTCTGTGATAATGAAAGCGCCATCAACCTTTCCAAGAATCCAGTTCAGCACTCGAAGACAAAGCACATTCAGACCTGTCATCACTTTCTCAGAGATCATGTCAACAAGGAAGACATTGATATCATTCACGTCAACACTGAAGAGCAACTGGCAGATATCTTCACTAAGCCCTTGGATGAGAAAAGGTTTTTCAAGTAGCTGTGTGAGCTAAATATCTTAGAATCCTCGAATGTCATGTGAATGGACACACATCCTAACGCTTATGCATGTTGACGACTTAGATGTGCAACACACAAAGTAACGTATATCTTCAATCAATGAAGACTTACCCTCTGAGTGTGAATACATTAATGTGGAATTTGACTTCGGAGCGCCACGATAATTGTGCACTGTGTCTGGGTCTAATACTTCCTATACGGTGGGTAACGCCACCACCAAATTCTTATTGAAGTGTTTCTCTTGGCGTTATAATTGCAAAGTCTTTGCATTTGGATTGTCCTCAACATTGATTTGTCTTCATGACTTACCTTCGCAATGTTGAGTTGGTCACAATATATATATTTGTGTTCTGTCCTCTACAACATTCACTTATAGCTATGTCTTCACTCTTGAATCTTTTGATCTAAGTGAATGTGATCGGACCCTAACCTATTCTGTGCTTCTACCTCAACTCTATCTGTCCAAATCATATGCATTCTATTGAAAACATGTCGATTGTCTTCTCTGAGTCCTTGTCAGCAGAGGATAATCTGACAAACATTTAATTCGTTTTTAATGCTGCATCCTTATTGCCTGAAAACCGGAGAAGCCGGAACGTCCACCCGACAATCCAGGCGTGCGTGGGAACATGGAACAACTCTCATTGAGTTGCATGTATGCCACATGTCTCCCAGATGTGAACCGCCAGGGGCACCTGCGTAGTTGCGCTACGCCGCCCTCCTCTTCCTTATAAACTCTCACCCACATGGTCATTATCTGTTCTTCCACCTCGCCACCTTGCATAAACCCTAGTGCCTCCGCTAGCTCGTGTCGTCGCCGGAGAAGAAGTGCTTAGCTGCCGCGACCTCTTTGACGCCGTCCTCACACCGGCCGTGGACCTCGTCCTCTTCGCCGCTGCCAAGTTAGGGTGCGGGAGATTGAACTTCTCGGCTTCTCTTCCAACCCGTCTAGCAGTTCGTACGGGGTAAATAAATCTTACTTTTTACTGCCTTTTAGATCTGTCAAATCTGTCCACTTTTTCCAAAAGTGGTTTCTGAACTTCCAAATCTGGATTTGTTCTGTTCTGCATCTCATACCATCCAAGTATATTCACTTATGCTTCATAACTAGTTAGATTCCTCACTTGTACTTATTCATGGATTCGTACAAATCTGGAACCAACTCTCTCCAAATAAGTGAATGTCTTTGCACTATGAGGTCAATGTCTTCTAAACTGATTTATCTTCAAAATCTTCTAAGAATGCATATGACCTCTTCCCCTTCCCTCGCATCTCTAATGTTGTCACAGGTACATGTCTGTGGGAGAATCCCTTGGTTCTCATAGTCTGCATTCATTTGCAGTATACTAACAGCACCACATTGAATCACCTGAAGCCAGTTCTTGTCTGAAGCCAATCACACGGAAGCCATTCTCTGTCTGATGCCAATCAGCTTAAATATTATGGCTTCAGAAAAGTCTGCTCGCAAGGGTGGCAGGCAACGCTGAGGCAACACAGCACTTGATCTGCCTCCTGCCTTGTATGAGCAATACAAGTCAGACCCTAACGAAAACTACAACCAGCGCAAGAACCGGATTCAGTGGATCCGAAGATATTGGGCTGAGGAATGGGTCAAGTACAGATTCGTCACGCCTGAATACGCTGAGAAGAATGCCATCAAGCATCCGTGGGGAGACTGTCTGTATCGCGGCCTAGTGTCGAAGAACAAGGCCGAAGCCATTGCGCAAGAATTCTATCCATGCATGGTTAGAGGACCGCAGCCTGAAAATGCCGACCCATCTTCCTTATTATGGTGTCGTGACGACAATCTCTTCAAGCGCAACTTTCAGTTTGCCAAAGATTTAGCTGCCCAGAACACAAAGGACTATGGCCTCAGCTACAACCCTGGCCCCTCTGCTCCCAGATCTGATGGGAGATGTGAAGCCAATGAAAACAGAATTGGCCCCTTTTCCAATTTCAATGGGCTTCTATCTCACATTGCTGCTCAGAGAGCAATAGTGGAGCACTCTGATGGTGATGCTGATACTAAAGCTGATCCCTCACTGCCCGAGGAAAAGAAGAAGAAGAAGACAAAAGCTTCAAAGCCGTCTTCTTCACCAAAAGCTTCAGCAAGGAAGCCACTGAGGATTGCACCGCCTGAATCCAGTGTGCAGTCTGAGGACTTATCTCGTGTGTCCAAGAGGACCAAGAAGCCATTGCCCAAGAAGGCCACAGGGCAACCACTGACACCATTCACTGTGCTACGCAATGAAGATGAAGCCATTGACCTGTCCAGTGATGAAGATCTTGCTGATGATGCTCTGGAAATGCTTATCAAGAGCAAGCAAGAAGCTGAAATCTTCAACGATCTGCCACTCTTTGATGTTGATATTCTGAATAACTTCGTTGATGAGTGGTTTGACAACCAGGACATCAGCATTGATGATCTTCAGCTCCCCGTGGACATCAGTGTCACCTTCCATGGTGCCATTGCTAGTGAATTGGCATTGGCTCAGAAGATTGCCGAGCTGAAGAACAAGATTGACTATGAGAAGGCTCATTTCAAGAAGAACATGGACAAGCTCAGTGTGGCTGATGTTCAAATCTTCAAGAAGATGTTGCATGACCTCAAGGAGGAGTTTCACAAGAAACGCAATGAAGCTAAAGGCTCAAGGAAGTGTATGAAGTATCTTGCTGAGAAATGTGTTCAGGCCCACAATGAAGCTGAGAAGCGAAAAGCTCTTGGGCGGCCTGGCATTGATCCAAGGATGGCTGCCAAGAAGAAGAAGTCTGTTGAGACCCACACTGCACCAAGGCGGGAAGAACCTCGCATTGTCTTCCCTGCCAGTATGATAGGCTCGAAGCCTAAGGTCCCCTCAGCAGCTTATGAACTGAAGAAGACAAGAGCAGCTGAAGATGAAGCCAAGAAATGCAAGCACAAGGATGTATCTGACGATCCTCCTTCTAACAAGAAGCTAAAGACTAAGGGATCTAAGTCTTCAAAGAAAGAGCATGCTACAGCCTCTCAGCCCCTCAATGTTGAACCCATCTCAGTTGCTCCCCCTGCTGCCACAAACCAAGATCGTCGAGTTGTACTCCACCAGCCTGCTTCCACAGAGGCTCATGAAGAAGAGCAAGTTCCAGCTGTTGACCCCAACGCAGCTGAAGACATTGGTCATGAAGACAATGTTGTTGATGATGAAGTCCTTCCTCAGCTAGAGCATCAGTTGGTATCATCGCCTGCTCCAACGAGTGGCGAATACATCAACATTGGTCATCCATTGACGCCAATTGCTCAGGATGATTCATGGGTCGAGCGCCCGCAAGAAGAAACCCCAGTTCGAGATGCAACACCCCGTACTCCACTGGCGCAAGTCACCAGCCCAATGGTGAATGACGACAACTACATGGAGACCACACCATCGCCAAAGGCGTCGCCCGTGTATCAACGGCTCCGCAAAGGCCTCAGGCCATCGGTCTCCATGTCAACCATCCCAGAAGAAGATTCACACCAATCTAGCTCAGTGGCACGTCAAGTGTTCCCTGAAGAGAATCCTTCTGCAACGGTTCCTGAGTCTGAAGCCGAAGCTGCTACACCCCCTGCCCCAGATCAAGTCATTCTCAAAGAGAATGTGACTGTGCAAGACCCTCCAGTCATTGACCATATGGAGGTTGAGAATGTTGAGGCTACCACAAACACTACTGAAGCCAGTGACCATGTCTTGGCTGAAGATCATGTGGACCCTGAAGCCAATGAGAATCTTGAAGCTTCTGTCACGCCGGTCCCCACTGACGGTGATGTTGCTCCGCCAAGGCCTCACATAATGGAGTTGGCTTACAACCGTGATATGGAGTTGGTCACTGTTCGCTGGCCTGTCCTGGTACCTCCCACTGGTCCCGGACCGCAATATGACTATCATGTGCAGCAGCGACCACAAGTGCAGAAACCTAAGCCAAGACTGCCAAGACTTCCAGGTGCTGCTACATCTCCTGGATCCTTCAGTGTCAATAGCTTCAGAGCGCACAACACCTTCTTTACAGTGATAAGAATCCCTACTTGAAGCCAAGGATCTCCTCAGATCGCTTATGGAGCCATCAACAGTGCAGCTACTACTCTTGTGTTCTCTACAACCAAGAGAGAATCTTCCCTCACATGCGCCTTGATTGTGAAGCTATGGCTGGGCTCCCTTGTCTTGAAGAAGCTATGGATTGCTTTCGTGATGCTGGCCTTATGGAATTCGTCACTGCCAAAGAGCACTGGAATGAAGAGCTTCTGCTGCAGTTCTATGCTATCTTCACATTCATGGATACAACAGGGATCCGAAGACATGGACCCTTGAGTGGATGACAGGTGATGTGCACCATGAAGCCAAAGCTTAGAACATCATTGAGCTTACCTCCCTGCCCACTCGAGGTGAATTGTACGAGCCTGGTTGTCAGCGCCACACGGAAGGATTGCAGAGCATTTTTCAGCGGCCTGAACCCAATATGAGTCAGATGCTCAGCATGATGAAGCCATTGCCTCATGATGCAGAATATCCAAAGGAATTCTTTGTCTAGGACCTCGAGTACTTGCCCCGCACAGTTTATCATATCCTGAGGCGTACTCTATGGCCAATCAAGGGACATTCTTCTGAAGCGAAACTTGAAGGCGCCATGAAGACTTTGGTTTTTTATATTGTCAATGTCATTGATACATCTCCAACGTATCTACTTTTCCAAACACTTTTGCCCTTGTTTTGGACTCTAAGTTGCATGATTTGAATGAAACTAACCCGGACTGACGCTGTTTTCAGTAGAACTGCCATGATGTTGTTTTATGTGTAGAAAAGAAAAGTTCTCGGAATGTCCAATCCACGGAAGCACTTTTTGGAATTAATAAGAATTTCTGGGCGAAAGAAATACACTAGGGGGCCCACACCCTGTCCACAAGACAGGGGGCACGCCCCCCCCCCCTATAGGGCGCGCCCCCCTATCTCGTGGGCCCCCTGGACCTCCACCGACCTCAACTCCAACTCCATATATTCACGTTCGGGGAGAAAAAAATCAGAGAGAAAGTTTCATCGCGTTTTACGACACGGAGCCGCCGCCAAGCCCTAATCTTTCTCGGGAGGGCTGATCTAGAGTCCGTTCGGGGCTTTGGAGAGGGGGATTCGTCGCCGTCGTCGTCATCAACCATCCTCCATCGCCAATTTCATGATGCTCACCGCCGTGCGTGAGTAATTCCATCATAGGCTTGCTGGACGGTGATGGGTTGGATGAGATTTACCATGTAATCAAGTTAGTTTTGTTAGGGTTTGATCCCTAGTACCAACTATGTTCTGAGATTGATGTTGCTATGACTTTGATATGCTTAATGCTTGTCACTAGGGCCCGAGGCCATGATTTCAGATCTGAACCTATTATGTTTTCATGAATATATGTGTGTTCTTGATCCTATCTTGCAAGTCTATAGTCACCTATTATGTGTTATGATCCGACAACCCCGAAGTGACAATAATCGGGATACTTCTCGGTGATGACCGTAGTTTGAGGAGTTCATGTATTCACTATGTGCTAATGCTTTGTTCCGGTTCTCTATTAAAAGGAGGCCTTAATATCCCTTAGTTTCCGCTAGGACCCCACTGCCACAGGAGGGTAGGACAAAAGAAGTCATGCAAGCACGTATGACTATTTACGGAATACATGCCTACATTACATTGATGAACTGGAGTTAGTTCTGTGTCACCCTATGTTATAGCTATTACATGAGGAATCGCATCCGGCATAATTATCCATCACTGATCCATTGCCTACGAGATTTTCAGATATTGTTCTTCGCTTAGTTACTTTTCCGTTGTTACTGTTACAATTACTACAAAACACCAAAAACTATTATCTTTACTTTTGCCACCATTACCTTTATTATCATACCACTTTTGCTACTAAATACTTTGCTGCAGATACTAAGTTATCTAGGTGTGGTTGAATTGACAACTCAACTGCTAATACTCAAGAATATTCTTTGGCTCCCCTTGTGTCGAATCAATAAATTTGGGTTGAATACTTTACCCTCGAAAGCTGTTGCGATCCCCTACACTTGTGGGTTATCAAGACTAATTTCTGGCGCCGTTGCCGGGGAGCATAGCTCTATTCACTGAGTCACTTGGGATTTATATCTGTTGATCACTATGAAGAACTTGAAAGACGACAGAACTACGATTTTTCCCTCAACTACGAGGGGAGGTAAGGAACTGCCATCTAGCTCTGCACTAGATTCTCCTTCCGTTATTAGTAAGCTTGCGACACCTAAACCTGCTACTGCTATGAATTTCTGATATGTCGCATGTTATTGATGATGCCACTTCTGCTATGCATGATGAAGCTACTTCTGTGCGTGCTACTACTATGCCATTAGGTGAATTTCTTGATGAACAACTTGCTAGAGTTAGGGGGAATGAAAATATTGAAGATGCTATTATTGATGATAGTGATGATGAAAATTCTCCCAATGATTATGTATTGCTTGCTGTTCCTGAGGGTTATGTTATGAATGAAGAAGCTGCTAGATCTATCTTTGCTTGCAATGATAGATATGATCTTAAGAAATTATTAGCTAAATGGAAGCAGCAGTCTCTTAATGCTAGAATGAAACCTGACCCTGCTTTTGCTACTTCACCTATTTGTGTTACTGATAAGGATTATGAATTCTCGATTGATCCTGAGATTATTACTTTAGTTGAATCTAATCCTTTTTATGGCCTTGAATCTGAAAGTTTTGTGGCACATCTTACCAAGTTAAATGATATAGCTACCCTGTTTACTCATGATGAGAGATCTCGCTATTTTTATATCCTTAAGATATTTCCGTTCTCATTAAAGGGTGATGCTAAGACTTGGTATAATTCTCTTGCTCCTGGTTGTGTGCGTAATCCCCAGGATATGATTTATTACTTCTCTGCTAAATATTTCCCCGCTCATAAGAAACAAGCTGCCTTGCGGGAAATATACAATTTTGTACAAATCAAAGAAGAGAGTCTCCCACAAGCTTGGGGGAGGCTTCTCCGGTTACTTAATGCTTTGCCGGATCATCCTCTTAAGAAAAATGAAATACTTGATATCTTTTATAATGGACTAACCGATGCTTCCAAGGACTACTAGGATAGTTGTGTTGGTTGTGTTTTTAGGGAAAGAACAGTCGACGAAGCTGAATTACTATTGAACAGTATGTTGACTAATGAAAATAATTGGACTCTCCCTGAGCCAATTCCTGAGGCAATTCCTGAACCAATTGAGCCAACTCCTGAGCCTATTCCTAAACCCACTCCGAAGAAGAGAGGTGTTTTATTTCTCAGTCCTGAAGATATGCAAGAGGCAAAGAAATCAATGAAAGAAAAAGGTATTAAAGCTGAAGATGTTAAGAATTTACCTCCTATTGAAGAAATACATGGTATTAATATACCGCCTGTTGAAGAACCACATTGTCTTGATAACCCGACACAGGTAGTAAAGGTAAATTCTCTCTATAGATATGATAAAGTTGAAATCCCCTCTACTAAATTTCATAGCCTATGCTTAGATGAATTTGATGACTTTATGGCTAGACAAGAAAGTTTTAATGCTTATGTTGGTAGAGAGTTAAAGAATAATGCTTTCGTGATAGGACGCGTGAACGATAACATGGATAGAGTTAAAGATGAACTCAAACTCATTAGCAAATATGCTTCTATGGTTGCTACTCAAGCTGAGCAAGTACTTAAAGCTCATAACGATTTGCTTGATGAATTAAATAGTAAAAATGACTTTGCTGTTAGAGTGGCTACTAGAACTGGTAGAATGACTCAGGAACCTTTGTATCTTGAAGGCCACCCTAAGAGAATCGAGCAAGATTCTCACAGAAATAATTTAGAGGCACCTAGTTCTTCTAAAAAGAAGAAAAAGAAAAACGCTAGGACTTTGCATGCTTCCAGTGAACCTACTGTAGACACACCTGAGAATCCCAATGATATTTCTATTTCTAATGCTGAAACTCAATCAGGTGATGAACATGAACCTAGTGATAATGTTAATGATAATGTTCATGTTGATGCTCAGCCTAGCAAAAACAATGAAGTAGAGATTGAACCTGCTGTTGATCTTGATAACACACAATCAAAGAATCAACGTTATGATAAGAGAGATTTTGTTGCTAGGAAGCACGGTAGAGAAAGAGAACCATGGGTTCAGAAACCCATGCCCTTTCCTCCTAAACCATCCAAGACAAAGGATGATGAGGATTTTGAGCGCTTTGCTGAAATGATTAGACCTATTTTCTTACGTATGCGCTTAACTGATATGCTCAAAGTGAATCCTTATGCTAAATATATGAAGGATATCATTACAAACAAAAGAAAGATACCGGAAGCTGAAATTTCCACCATGCTTGCTAATTACACTTTTAAGGGTGGAATACCAAAGAAACTTGGAGATCCGGGTGTACCAACTATACCATGCTCCATTAAAAGAAATTATGTTAGAATTGCTTTATGTGATCTTGGAGCAGGTGTTAGTGTTATGCCTCTCTCTTTATATCGTAGACTTGAATTGAATAAGTTGACACCTACTGAAATATCTTTGCAAATGGCTGATAAATCAACTGCTATACCTGTCGGTATTTGTGAGGATGTTCCTGTTGTGGTTGCAAATGTCACTATCTTAACGGACTTTGTCATTCTTGATATTCCCGAGGACGATAGTATGTCGATTATCCTTGGTAGACCTTTTTTGAATACTGCAAGGGCTGTTATTGATTGCAACAAAGGCAATGTCACTTTTCATGTTAATGGTAATGAGCATACGGTAGGAAACAATCTCAAGTTCATAGCATCAAGTCTATTAGAAAAGTTACAACTATTATTATTGGAGGTTTTGAATTTCCTCTCCCTACTGTCAAGAAAAAGTATGATATTCTTATTGTTGGGGATTTTCATATCCCCTTTGAGGTAACTTAGTGTTATTCGAAATTTCTCCGGTTCCGTGTTATTCGGAATGAGTTTATTAACAAGACTTGATCAACCTTGTTAGTGGATTCATTTTGATGATCACGAGATGGATGAAACTAGAAGGCACAACCTTCCGTACCCTCTTTTTACTTTCTGTTATTTAGAATAAATAAAGCAAAAACAGTATTTTCTGTCTGTTTTCTGAATTATCCGTGCATTAAAAAATATCCCGAAAATAAAAGTGCTCCAAATGCCCTGCAAATTTAGTATGATTTTTTATGGAATATTTGAGGATTTTAGGCACTGAAAACACTGCAGGAGGGGCAAGCACCAGGCCACGAGAGTGGAGGGCGCGCCCCCCTGTCTCGTGGGCCCCTGGTGGCCCCCTCCACTTATGCCAGCACCCACACACTTCATCTTCTACCCCAAAAAAATCCCCATCCAGCTCAAGCATGAGTTCTAGCTCTTTTTGCTGCGATTTTTGATCTCCTTGCTCAAAGCTCCATTCACAAAACTACTTTGGGAGATTGTTGCTTGGTATGTGAATCCTCCATTGGTCCAATTAGTTTTTGTTCTAGTGCTTTATTCATTGCAAATCTTTGCTGCATAGGTGACCATGTTCTTGAACTTGCATGTTGAATTTATGAGGTCCCAAGCAATTCTAATGCATGATGTAGGCTCTAGGCACTTGTAGGAGTAGTTGCTACCAATCTTGTTTAGTTTTATTCACCTTATTGTGAAGTTACTAAAATTTCAGAAATTTTCAGAAAAAGAATTATGCTTAGAAGAATGTACCAAGGTGGTTCCTCGGTAAAGAAAGGGCCAAGGATTGCTATACGTGAGCAAGATGTTGAATTGCTGAGGGACGCGGATGTACGAGCTTGTGAGTGGCCATCCAATGATTTTATGGTCGAAGCAGGCTTCAAGGAGGAATTGGACGCGTATGTGCGTAATGCCGAGCTAGAGGACTTCTTACAAGATAAGTGTCTGCAGTACTATCAATTGACCGATTCTTTTGTGCGGAGGTTCAAATATAACTGTGCGCGTAATTCTCCTAGTGTCATAATTGATATTTATGATACATCTTATACCATGGATTTAGAGGATTTCACAACTGCTTGCAAACTCCCGCAGTGGGGTAATATTAACGATCCTCACAAATCTGAATTTAGAGATTTTCTTGCCAATATTACTGTGGGAGAATCTAGGGACATAGCACAAGCTACCATAGGTAGCATTCATTTTCCTGCTATACATTATTTTTCTCTCTTTATTGGTAGATGCATTAACGGTAAAGACGAAGCATGTCACATGTGTGTTCCTGATCTGTGTGTCCTCAAGAGTGTTGTGTTAGGTTATAAAGGTTATAACTTGGGGGCAATAGTTGCACGTAGGTTGCAGAATAATAGTAGAAAGGGAAATTTATTTGGATGAATTTATGCAACCCGTGTGGCTAATTATCTTGGTATAGCCCCACGAGAGGGAGATATGATAATACCTCCTGTTTATTTGGATTCTAAAGCTATGGTCAATCATCAATTTCTTGGGAGGAATGAACAATTCCTCCAATATCGACTAATCTATGACAGACGCAACATCGTCCCTGTTACTCTTCCTGCTCTCTACCTTTTTGATTATCAGGCAAAAGGAAGATATGTTGTCACCAGGGAGGAAGCAGCTGAACACGAGAGGAGAGCGGAGGCAGCTCGCCAACACACTGCAGCTCAGGAGGCGGTTGCCGCTGCATCTCAGTACGACCCCGGTTTCACTTATGGATATCAGCCAGGCGGTCCTTGGTACTAGACCAACTTAGGCCAAAAGCCTAAGCTTGGGGGAGTACGTATTTCTCACCGACTTTACATTCATGTTCACACACTAGTCGTAGGTGCTCATACTCTTTCATTGTATTATCCATGTTAGTTTAATTTTGTCTTGCCGGTTTTCTTCTCGTGTGTTTGATAAATCTTAAGAAAAACCAAAAAATTTAGTTAGTTTAATTTCCATGCTTGTAGTAGAAATTAAAATGAAAACCCAAAAGGATTTCTAGTTCTTCTTCTTACTTGTTGGGAGCTTTCCCGTCTAAATAGTTTTATTTTCTTTTCTTTCCTTTGGGGGTCGAGAAGACCATATTGAAAATGTTTAGTGGATCTCATATGCATGATTGTTTATTTAACTTAGAGCCCATATTACCTGTCTTCTCTCTTGAGTTGACTGCTTGCAGATTCCAACTTAGTCCAATGCACGTGCACTCCTATTATTATACACATCATTCGGTCGTGCAAGTGAAAGGCCATAATGACGATATATGGACTTATTGGGATGAGAAAAGCTGGTATGAACTTGACCTCTCATGTTTTTGTAAATATGATGAGTTCATCGTTTCTGAGTCAGCTATTATGAAGTAAACATATTTGCAATGACATTTAGAGATTATAGTTGCTTGTGCCATGCTTGATTAGCTATGAGTTATAATGGTTTACCTTGCGTGCCAACATGCTATTAGAATGATTATGATGTGGTATGATGGGATGGTATCCTCCTTTGAATGAATTGAGTGACTCGACTTGGCACATGTTCACGCATGCAGTTGAATCAAATCAACATAGCCTTCATGATATTTATGTTCATGGTGGATTATATCCTACTCATGCTTGTATTCGGTGTGAATTAATTTTCATGCATGTTTATGATTGTTGTCGCTCTCTCAGTTGGTCGCTTCCCAGTCTTTTGCTAGCCTACACCTGTACTAAGCGGGAATACTGCTTGTGCATCCAAACTCCTTAAACCCCAAAGTTGTTCCATATGAGTCCACTATACCTTCCTATATGCGGTATTTACCTGCCGTTCCAAGTAAATTTGTATGTGCCAAACTCCAAACCTTCAAATGAAATTCTGTTTTGTATGCTCGAGCAGCTCATGTTGTGTGACACTCCAAAAAAAATTATTTGGTTTTCAACAAATTATTTGTTTGATTTGAAGGAGGCTATTTAAAATATTTTAAAAAGACTCTCCCTCTAAAATATTTTCTCTTATGTCAAATTTTTTTATTTATGGGTTATCCTCAACCTTGATGTTTGGCTTTGAAGGTTCTTCATTGGTGTTGACTCACCACAATTTATTTTTGAAAAAAATTCAATTAAAAAGAATTCCTTAAAGTTTTGGTTTATTCCTTTTTATTCCAACCATCCCCTTTCACCATGTCTCATATTAAAAAATTTCCCAAAACACCTCCCTCCACTTTGGGTCAAGTCAAGTAGCCAATCCTAGCAAGTTCAACCCATTTTGGACTTTTATTCCATTTATTTTATCCCCAAAATTATTTCTGTCTTTATTTTTGGACCTAGGTGATTTACAAAGGAAGTATCTGATTTCCTTTGAGTTTTGATCTCAAACCAACTCCTCTAGCTAGTCCTTAGCACCCCCAACCTAGAACCATCAAGATCCACTCTTCCACAATTCAAAATTTTCAAGTTTTGCTCACTACAAGTTTGGACCAGATTCATCATTTTTGGTGAAATTCATATTTTTCCTTTTCCAAAAATACTACCAAAAATCAGGCAGCCCCCAGGTGCATTGAGAGTCCACCTCACCAAAGATCAGCTCCAGATAAATTTCCCACATGCCAAAATCATTTCATCGAATACCTGGCCTGCACTGTTACTATACATGTTCAGAAATTCAGTGTTTCAGTTTGACAGTCAGTGTCATTTTCTTCAGAGACTTGGCGTCGATCTCACCAGTGCACGCTTTGGCGCTTTGCACACTGCTCCTCCTCCTTATCCAGAGCACCACACGATCTCTTGGACGGGCGCAGGTGTCGGTGGCGGCGTGCCTCGCCGACGCCGGCAACTTCTGCGGTGGCAGAGCCACCCGTGGCGGCCAGCGGGAGCCAGCACCAGCTTTCTACGCCGTCCAGCACCGCCCAAACCACCCGAGGCCTCCGCATGGCCGTCTGCTTGCCAGTGCATGCCGCAGCACCATCGTCGTGGCCTGGCGAGCACAGGGCGCGCTCTCTGCCCCCGACGGGCCCGCGAAGCGCCATTTCGTCGAAACCGCGGAGCAAGTCTAATCCAACCAAGTTTAGCGTTTGAGTGGAACCAGTGGATCATCACGTTGATACTCAACCGCCTAAACCAACAGTCCGGCCTCTGCCTCGCCGTAATCGCCGCCGAAGTTATCCCGTTCACGGGAACCGCCTCGGGCCGGCTATAAATAGCTACCCCGAGCCTTTGACCAGCACCACTCCCTCCACCTCACCAGAGCCCCGCCTAGCCGCTGGGAGGACCCCGAGGAGGTCTCCTTGTCCGTCTCTGGCCGCCCCGATCTGCCTCGGGCTCCAGCTCAATCCACTCAGGTGAGGCCACCCCCGCCTCCCAAACCACGTCAGCAGCCCTCTGGTGCACCCAGTAATCTAACCCGAGCTTCAATTCCACCTTCGTAGCCCTCCCCGACGAGATCCACCAACGCCTGAACCACCGTCCACTGGAGTTGAGGCCGCCGTCGACGTGGTGCTCGCCGACGACCAACTCCACCACCCACAGGCGCGGAAGAGCCCCAGGAACCCGTAGGTACCATCCACTCTTCCTAACTCGCCGTGGATCGCCGTTGGCGACCACCGCAGCCTTCGGGCGCCGGCGCGCTCTGTTTTCTCCCTCAAATTTTTAAACCTGACGAGTGGGACCCCCTCGCCAGCCTCTCTATCATATTCGAACCGTTTTTTTCTAGAAGCGCCTTCGGGCAAATACGCTTTCAATCTGAAACGTTTTGCTGGCATTTTCTGTTCATCCCCCTGGAAAGTTTCTGTTTCATTACAGACAAGTCCCTGGGCTAAATATTTAATAACTTTTAAGCCGAAAATGATTTTTGATTGATTCTTTTTCTGTCACCTTTATTTTTCTGTCTAGTTTTTTATTAGATTTATTTGAAAAATATTTGGAACACTTTTTGTGCACACACGGTATTTACTTTAGTACGTATTTTTCTTTATACCGGAGGAGGTGATGGAACCGCGAACTTCACCGAGCTAGACTCCGACTACTCTGAACCAGGCAAGCATGTTTGAACCTTTGATATGATGAGTGTTTTGCAATGTTTGCATTGAGTAGTCAGTTCATGGCATGTTTATATGCATAGCAGTAAGTGTTATATTGCATGCAAAGCTGAGGCAAGTGAGCTTTGAAACTCCATATGATTTTTGATGTGAGTTTACATGATCATGTGGTGACATGAGAGGTGGTAAGATGGCAGTGTTGAAGCATGCCAGTCTTATGCCCAACCATTTAACTCCAGTGTTAACGTGGATCAAGTCACGTTATCATCCATTCCTTCTTTTTGGTGCTACCACATGTTTTCTGCAAAGAATATGGTTTAGTAAGTTGCAAACCGCTTTCCTCGTACACACCAGATAGAGAGGCCATGATGAGGGTTCCATGGCCCTGGATTAAAGCCAGTCATCTGGTCAGGGGGCATGGGTGTTTCCGGTTGGGACCGAGAGGGGGGCACCCCTTAGAGCGTGTGTATATAAATTTGATCCCATGCTATTCGAGGTTGTAGCCTCGCCGTCTCAAAGTTTTCTTGAACGTTGCCTAGGGTGATTCCTGGCATCGTGAGGTGGAAATGGGTGTGTACTGGTTAGATGTTTTTCTACTGAAATACCGTAAACGGAACTAGTCCTTCGTGACTACTGAAATCCGTTGGCTGTGGTTAAATAGTACAAACTCTACAGAGTCAAAATCATTCAAGTAATCGTATCTTGGTCAAGGATTGTGTTCAACTTATCCTTGTCAGTCTCAGTGTCAGTCTCAGTGACAAGTCTCCGGTGAACAAACATGAGTGTTAAGTCTGGTTAAATGATTACTCCTGTGGATGGACTAACCCGTTTATTATTATGTACTGATTATTTCCTGTGAGTGATTTATCTTCATGAATTTATTGAATATGAATGATGAAATATAAGCCCTTTCTATGATGTCGCTCAGACGTCCGACTGTGGCACTCTTGTTATTTACTTTCAATATAAGCCCTTTCTGTGATGTCGCTCAGACGTCCGACTGTGGCACTCTTGTTATTTATTTTCATTATAAGCCCTTTCAGTGATGTCCCTCAGACGTCCGACTGTGGCATCATTGTTATTTATTTTCATTATAAGCCCTTTCTGAGATGTCGTGTAGACGTCCGACTGTGGCATGCACTGTCATTTACATTCCAATATAAACCCTTTATGTGGTGTCTCCCAGACACCCGACAGCGGCATGTAATTTATTTATTTTACCTTTTGAGGCGTCGCTTCAGACTCCCGATCGGTTTTCAGTTATTTTATTGGGATTTCGGGAGGATTACCGCCCGACTTCCTTTTTATTTAACATGACATGCAAATTATTATTCGAGTGTGCATTGCTAACTGCTCATGGTGCATCATGTTTGCATTTGTTATATCTTATGTCCGAACTGTCTTGCGAGTACATTCAAAGTACTCACCTGGCTTGTTGATTTGGCCAGATGTTGATGAAGGCCATCTCATGGATGAAGAGTACGATAGCGAGTCCGACGCCTAGAGGAGTCCCAGTCAGTCCCGTGTGATCCTGGATTTGGTCAGTTTTATCATATACGCTTCCGCTACCCGAATAAATTCATTGAGCCTCACCTCGACGCTCGATGAGCTGCAAGATTAGGAGTCATGTTACCCACTCCACTGTGACATATCCACCACCACGTTTATTACGAGTCAGTAGTATGCCACCACATCCTTGTGTCATATCTGCCATTATGTATAATATTGGTGCGCTTGTAATAAACTGTTGAGCAGCCTCAGCTCAACCCTATATAATATTTAATACTACTGGATTTCTGTATCAAGGTTTTGTCTACCAGTAAGAAGATTTTTCCTATACTGGTCTATTTCAAGATCGGTCTCTCAATAAGTTTTTTTTATTGAAAAAACGGTCGTGACAAACTTGGTATCAGAGCCAGGCTGATTGTAGGAAGCCACTAGGTGCGATCGCTAATCGGTTATTAGCGTAATTAGTGCTATTTTAATATTTTACAAATGGAGTCATTTTCTGATAGTCAGCATAAATTTATGATCTGA
The DNA here is from genome assembly GCF_002162155.2 of Triticum dicoccoides. Lineage (NCBI taxonomy): Eukaryota > Viridiplantae > Streptophyta > Magnoliopsida > Poales > Poaceae > Triticum > Triticum dicoccoides. Next base: position 235,486,302 of record NC_041391.1, read on the forward strand.
CCATTCAGAATTTTTGTCTACTTTTGTATATGGCTGGCAACGACTGTGAGTCACAGGTGTTCGCCAACGTACCTGAGGGGTTCGTCAAGCTTCTCACTTCCGTCGTCAAAATCGCGATCGGGCCATCGACTCGTCCGGAGTTCACACTCTACCAGCACAAGATCAACAACAGTCTGTCCATGCATCAGGCCGCGATGCAATTCAAGGGAGGGCGTGTTGAGTTTCGCCGCTTCCGGTTTATGGGAAGAGCCATGCCTACGGAGAGGCATGCTATGCAGATGGCTGCTCGTGAGGCGATAGCTCGTCTTCGGGATGTTCTTCCTTTAATGAAGACTCGTCGCTACCGCTATCTCCCCTGCCACGTGCCTTACACTTGTCACTATGATTTTGCTTGCCCTAGGGGAGAGAGGGATGAGGCTATTGAGATGCTGGTTGAATATCTCAAGGCACTCGAAGCAGCTTTTGATAACCTTGTGGACGACCTCGTGGCTGCTCGTATGGCCGTCGTGCATAGCTGTTCCGCCAACAGGAGGGAGCTTCTCCATACAGCTCCACCACTGACTTACGTCTCGTCCTTGGCATCCCACACACCTGTCACCCTCGCCACTGCTCGCCGCCTGCCTACTACTGAAGAATTTGACCGAGTCATCGCCCTACTCCAGTCAAAGCTGCACGACCGACCGCCCCGGCACCACCTACTCAGCTCAGTGCTTCACGTCTGCAGCCCATTATTGAGGAGGAGGTTGAGTCTCCAACACCACTAGGCCTTACCCTTGGCAGGCCGAGGGAAATCCTCACCATCTCCGACTGAGTGCGCCTAGCAGCCGTGCAGTGTGTCTGCTTGTTTGATATGTTTATATGTACATAGGTTGTGAGAAGTAGTCTGTGTGCGCATCATGTAGGAACTGGAGAAGTGCACTAGCCTAAATAACATGTCAGGATTGTGTACGCACATCCTGAGTGCTGTATTGTATAATTATGCTTGCGTGTAAGATATATACTAAGCGGTCCTTCTCCGTGCGCAATCGTGTATTTCCTTGAAAAATGTTGGAGTTCTTAATTTTTTTCCCGTCTTACAAAATTATTTATTCTGCCACTCAGCTTTTTTCATAAGTTTTACAAAAAAAATTACCCCAGAGTGGAAAATGCCTCGTCCTTGGACTCGTTCCATGCCAAGTCCGCCAAAACAAAATTATGGTACGCAGACAAGCAACAACTTCACACAGGGACAGCCAAGTCAGCAAGGCAGTGATGCCGCATTTTCTCAAGTATGCCGCCTTTATGAACAGAGTCAGCAACAACACCAAGAAATGATGAACCAAGTCATCAATATGGGAAATCACTGTGGACCGTATCAGAAGCAATCCAAATTGTCAGAGCTACAAAAGACGCATCCCCCAACATTTTCTCATACGGACAAACCTCTTGAGGCCGATGATTGGCTTTGAGACAGGGAAAGAAAACTAATTATTGCATAGTGTTCTGACCGTGAGAAAGTACTATATGCACCCCACTATCTCACTGGAGCAGCTGCATCATGGTGGGAAAATTTCCTACACATGCATCCCAATGAAAATGATATAACCTGGGAGGAATTCAAGGAAGGTTTTCGTGGGGCGCACCTTCCAAGAAGTATTATGAAGATCAAGAAGAGGGAATTTGACAACCTCAAGCAGAGGACCATGACAGTGACGGAGTACAACAGTCAGTTTACTCTATTGTCTCGCTACGCCAACGAAGAGCATATGACTGAAAACAAGAAAATGGAAAAATTCCTGGATGGTCTGGTACCCGCGCTTAAATGCTAGCTGGTCGTACACACCTTCCCAGATTTCAAAACACTGGTGGATAAGGCTATTACATTGGAAAATGAACGCCGCAACTTGGATGATTTTCACAAGCGCAAAAGGGACCAGACTACACTTTCTCGCAACCACCAGAGCAAGACGGAATTTCAGAATGGTGGGGCACCCAAACCCACGAACAATGTTCCACGCCCAATCAAGAATTTCCATGCAAGGGACAAGGAGTTCACATATCGCCCAGGCGTCACTTGCTACGCTTGTGGAGAAGAAGGACACTATGCCAAGCAGTGTCCCAAGCCAAGAAACTCGGCCCCCAAGCCGAACAGCGGTGGCAATAATTCAATGCCCAAGCGGAACAACTTCAACCCCAGTAACAATCACAAGAAGGGTCACTTGAACCACGTGACCAGGGAGGAAGCACAGAATGCCCCGGATATCGTACTCGGTACGTTCCCTGTCAACACAATACCTGCCACGGTTTTGTTTGATTCTGGAGCTTCTCACTCGTTCATTTCAAAGAGATTTGCCTTGCAAAATGATTTTTCGATGCTTCCCTTGGAAAAATCCATGATCATTAAGTCCCCTGGGATTAAGCAAGTCACTCAGAATTACTGCCAAGGTGTGGTTATTGAGCTTGAAGGACTAAAGTTTCATGCAAACCTCATCGTATTGGAAAATAAGGGACTAGATGTTATACTAGGAATGGACTGGTTAACCACCAACAGGGATTTATTGACTGCTTCAATCGAACTGTGATTCTCACCCATCATCACGGGAAGACAATAAAAATTTCAGCTCAGGAAAGACAATTACCACGGCAACCAAGGTTGAACAAGGTCGACATTTCAGAGTTAAGCAAAGTTCCAGTGGTATGTGAGTTTCCCGACATATTTCCCGAAGAGCTACTAGGCATGCCGCCAGACCGGGAAATAGAATTCATCATTGAGCTAGCACCTGGAACCACCCCCATTTACAAGAAGCCCTATAGAATGGCACCCTCCGAGTTGGTAGAATTAAAGAAGCAAATAAAAGAGTTACTGGACAAAGGTTTTATATAAGCCAGCTCCTCACCTTGGGGTTCGACAGTACTATTTGCCAAGAAAAAGGATGGGACACTAAGATTGTGTATAGACTATCGAGCACTCAACATGTTCACCATCAAAAACAAATATCCTATGCCACGGATAAATGACTTATTTGACCAGCTCGCACAAGCCAAAGTCTTCTCGAAAATTGATTTGAGGTCGGGATATCATCAATTGAAAGTACGGACATAGGATATCCCCAAGACAGCATTTACCTCAAGATACGGATTATATGAGTTTACAGTAATGCCGTTTGGACTGACAAACGCCCCCGCATATTTTGTCCACCTCATGAACATAGTATTTATGAAATTTATGGACAATTTGTTGTGGTATTCATTGATGATATTCTGGTATACTACAAGACACCAGAAGAGCACGCTGAACATCTCAGGATTGTACTGGGAGAACTAAGGAAACATCAATTGTATGCCAAGTTCAGCAAATGTGAATTTTGGTTAAGACAGGTCGGTTTTCTAGGCCACGTACTAACCCAAGAAGGTGTTGCCGTAGACCCGGAAAAGGTCAAGGCCGTACTTGGCTGGAAACCACCAGCCAGCATAACGGATGTACGAAGTTTCTTGGGAATGGCAGGATATTACCGAAGGTTTATTGAAGGATTTTCCACCATAGCAAAACCAATGACCCAGTTGCTCAAGAAGGATAAAAAGTTTGTATGGACCGAAGCCTGCGAGAAAAGTTTCCAAGAACTCAAAAGGAAACTAACAACAGCACCAGTATTAGTTGTGCCAGACATACACAAAAGCTTTGAAGTATATTGTGACGCATCCCGGAAGGGCCTCGGATGCGTATTGATGCAAGAAGGCAAAGTGGTCGCATACGCTTCCAGGCAACTACGAAAACATGAAGAGAATTATCCCACTCATGACTTGGAGTTGGCAGCAGTCATTCATGCACTCAAGGAGTGGAGACACTTTTTTCTTGGAAACCATTGTGAAATATATACGGACCATAAAAGCCTCAAATGTATTTTCACACAACCAAAACTCAACTAGCGACAACGACGCTAGATGGAATTAGTGAAGGATTATGATGTTGGCATTCACTACCATCCAGGAAAAGCAAATGTAGTGGCAGATGCTCTTAGTAGAAACCCCAGCTCGGGCAATGACAGCCTACCAAATTTGAGACCAGAACTTCAGCAGGAGTTTGCCAAACTCAACTTGGTAATGGTCACCGAAGGCAGTGTGTCGAATTTGGAAATACAGCCCAACCTGATAGAACAAATCAAGGAGGCTCAATGTGGACACCCCAGCATTTAAGGCATAAAAAGGAAAGTGAGTATGGGCAAGGCCTCAGAATTCGTCATAGACGATAAGGGAATATTGTGGTACGGAGATAGGATTTGCGTACCAAATATAGAAGACCTTAAACAGCAAATTCTAGCTGAAGGCCACACCGCTCCGTATTTGATCCATCCTGGACGAACCAAAATGTACAAGGACCTTCAGGAAAAGTTTCGGTGGCACGGTATGAAAAGGGACATAGCCACATTCATTGCATGTTGTGATTCATGCTAACGCATTAAGGCCGAGCACCAGAAACCAGCCGGGCTATTACAGCCAAACAAAATACCCGGGTGGAAGTGGGACGAAATTGGAATGGATTTTATTGTCGGACTACCTCGGTCACGACACGGAAATGATGCCATATGGGTTATCACGGAGAGATTGACTAAGGTGGCACATTTCATCCCGGTGAAGACAACCCACACCACTCACAAGCTTGCCTGGCTTTATCTCTCCCGTATCGTCTGTCTGTATGGAGTTCCAAAGACTATAATATCTGACAGAGGCACCCAATTCGTGTCTAGATTTTGAGATCACTTACAACAGGCTCTGGGAACTCAACTAGCATTCAGTACAACATACCACCCTCAGACTGATGGACAAACTGAACGCGCAAACCAAATTCTAGAAGACATGCTAAGGGAATGTGTCCTCACCTATGGAACCAGTTGGGAAGAAAGCTTGCCATATGCAGAGTTCGCATATGACAACAGTTACCAAGCCAGCCTACAAATGGCACCCTTCGAAGCCTTATACGGGCGGAGACGTCGTACCCCGCTAAATTGGTCAGAGACCGGAGACAGCCGTATCTTCGGCCCAAACATGCTCAAGGAAGCCGAGGAGAAAGTTAAGCTAATCAGGGACCGACTCAAGACAGCTCAAAGCCGACAGAAGAGTTATTACGATCGAAAACATCGGGGAGTCAGTTTTGAACCCGGCGAGTATGTGTACCTGCGAGTATCTCCTATGAGGGGCCTGCAATGATTCAAAGTTAAAGGAAAGCTAGCACCAAGATTCATCGGACTATTCTGTGTAGTTGCACGAAGAGGCACTGTAGCCTACCAGCTAGACCTACCCGAAGAATTGTCAGACGTCCACGACGTGTTCCACGTATCACAGTTGAGGAAGTGCGTAAGCAACCCAGAGAAGCATGTATCCCATGAAGACATTGACGTGCAACCAGACCTCACCTACAGGGAACGTCCAATAAAAATATTGGAGGAGTCTGAAAGGAGGACCCGTCAGAAAACAATCAAGTTTTTCAGAGTTCAGTGGAGCGATCACACCGAGAATGAAGCAACATGGGAGAGAGAGGATTTTCTTCGGACAGAGCACCCACACCTATTTGAGGATCAGCTGAAATCTCGGGGACGAGATTTTTCCTAAGGGGGTAGGTGTTGTGACACTCCAAAAAAAATTATTTGGTTTTCAACAAATTATTTGTTTGATTTGAAGGAGGCTATTTAAAATCTTTTAAAAAGACTCTCCCTCTCAAATATTTTCTCTTATGTCAATTTTTTTTATTTTTGGGTTATCCTCAACCTTGATGTTTCGCTTTGAAGGTTCTTCATTGGTGTTGACTCACCACACTTTATTTTTGAAAAAATTTCAATTAAAAAGAATTCCTTAAAGTTTTGGTTTATTCCTTTTTATTCCAACCATCCCCTTTCACCATGTCTCATATTAAAAAAATTCCCAAAACACCTCCCTCCACTTTGGGTCAAGTCAAGTAGCCAATCCTAGCAAGTTCAACCCATTTTGGACTTTTATTCCATTTATTTAATCCCCAAAATTATTTCTGTCTTTATTTTTGGACCTAGGTGATTTACAAAGGAAGTATCTGATTTCCTTTGAGTTTTGATCTCAAACCAACTCCTCTGGCTAGTCCTTAGCACCCCCAACCTAGAACCATCAAGATCCACTCTTCCACAATTCAAAATTTTCAAGTTTTGCTCACTACAAGTTTGGACCAGATTCATCATTTTTGGTGAAATTCATATTTTTCCTTTTCCAAAAATACTACCAAAAATCAGGCAGCCCCCAGGTGCATTGAGAGGCCACCTCACCAAAGATCAGCTCCAGATAATTTCCCACATGCCAAAATCATTTCATCGAACACCTGGCCTGCACTGTTACTATACATGTTCAGAAATTCAGTATTTTAGTTCGACAGTCAGTGTCGTTTTCTTCAGAGACTTGGCATCGATCTCACCAGTGCACGCTCTGGCGCTTTGCACACTGCTCCTCCTCCTTATCCAGAGCACCACACGATCTCTTGGACGGGCGCAGGTGTCGGTGGCGGCGTGCCTCACCGACGCTGGCAACTTCTGCGGTGGCAGAGCCACCCGTGGCAGCCAGCGGGAGCCAGCACCAGCTTTCTGCGCCATCCAGCACCGCCCAAACCACCCGAGGCCTTCGTGTGGCCGTCTACTTGCCAGCGCACGCCGCAGCACCGTCCCCGTGGCCTGGCGAGCACAGGGTGCGCTCTCTGCCGCCGACGGGCCCGCGAAGCGCCATTCCGTCGAAACCGCGGAGCAAGTCTAATCCAACCAAGTTTAGCGTTTGAGTGGAACCAGTGGACCATCACGTTGATGCTCAACCGCCTAAACCAACAGTTCGGCCTCTGCCTCGCCGTAATCGCCGCCGGAGTTATCCCGTTCACGGGAACCGCCTCGGGCCGGCTATAAATAGTCACCCCGAGCTCGCCTTCGACCAGCACCACTCCCTCCACCTCACTAGAGCCCCGCCTAACCGCTAGGAGGACCCCGAGGAGGTCTCCTTCTCCGTCTTCGGCCTCCCCGATCCGCCTCGGGCTCCAGCTCGATCCACTCAGGTGAGGCCACCCCCGGCTCCCAAACCGAGTCAGTAGCCCTCTGGTGCTCCCAGTACTCTAACCCGAGCTTCAAATCCACCTTCGTAGCCCTCCCCGACGGGATCCACCAACGCCCGAACCACCGTCCGCCGGAGTTGAGGCCGCCGTCGATGTGGTGCTCGCCGACGACCAACTCCACCACCCACAGGTGCGGAAGAGCCCCAGGAACCCGTAGGTACCATCCACTCTTCCTAACTTGCTGTGGATCACCGCCGGCGACCACCGCAGCCTTCGGGCGCCGGCGCGCTCTGTTATCTCCCTCCAATTTTTAAACCTGACGAGTGGGACCCCCTCGTCAGCCTCTCTGTCATATTCGAACCGGTTTTTTTTCTGGAAAGCGCCTTCGGGCAAATACGCTTTCAATCTGAAACGTTTTTCTGGCCTTTTCTGTTCAGCCACTGGAAATTTTCTGTTTCATTACAGACAAGTCCCTGGGCTAAATCTTTAATAACTTTTAAACCAAAAATGATTTTTGATTGATTCTTTTTCTGTCACCTTTATTTTTCTGTCTAGTTTTTTATCAGATTTATTTGGAAAATATTTGGAACACTTTTTGTGCACACACGGTATTTACGTTAGTACATATTTTTCTTTATACCGTAGATACGGGAGGAGGTGACGGAACCGCGAACTTCACCGAGCTAGACTCCGACTACTCCGAACCAGGCAAGCATGTTTGAACCTTTGATATGATGACTGTTTTGCAATGTTCGCATTGAGTAGTCAGTTCATGGCATGTTTATATGCATAGCAGTAAGTGTTATATTGCATGCAAAGCTGAGGCAAGTGAGCTTCGAAACTCCATATGATTTTTGATGTGAGTTTACATGATCATGTGGTGACATGAGAGGTGGTAAGATGGCAGTGTTGAAGCATGCCAGTCTTATGCCCAATCATTTAACTCCAGTGTTAACGTGGATCAAGTCACGTTATCATCCATTCCTTCTTTTTGGTGCTACCACATGTTTTCTGCAAAGAATATGGTTTAGTAAGTTGCAAACCGCTTTCCTCGTACACACCAGATAGAGAGGTCGTGATGATGGTTCCATGGCCCTGGATTAAAGCCAGTCATCCTGTCAGGGGGCATGGGTGTTTCCGGTTGGGACCGAGAGGGGGGCACCCCTTAGAGCGCGCGTATATAAATTTGATCCCATGCTATTCGAGGTTGTAGCCTCGTCGTCTCAAAGTTTTCTTGAACGTTGCCTAGGGTGATTCCTGGCATCGTGAGGTGGAAATGGGTGTGTACTAGTTAGATGTGTTTCTACTGAAATACCGTAAACGGAACTAGTCCTTCGTGACTACTGAAATCCGTTGGTTGTGGTTAAATAGTACAAACTCTGCAGAGTCAAAATCATTCAAGTAACCGTATCTTGGTCAAGGATTGTGTTCAACTTATCCTTGTCAGTCTCAGTGTCAGTCTCAGTGACAAGTCTCCGGTGAACAAACATGAGTGTTAAGTCCAGTTAAATGATTACTCCTGTGGATGGACTAACCCGTTTATTATTATGTACTGATTATTTCCTTTGAGTGATTTATCTTCATGAATTTATTGAATATGAATGATGAACTATAAGCCCTTTCTGTGATGTTGCTCAGACGTCCGACTGTGGCACTCTTGTTATTTACTTTCAATATAAGCCCTTTCTGTGATGTCGCTCAGACGTCCAACTGTGGCACTCTTGTTATTTATTTTCATTATAAGCCCTTTCAGTGATGTCGCTCAAACGTCCGACTGTGGCATCACTGTTATTTATTTTCATTATAAGCCCTTTCTGAGATGTCGCGTAGAAGTCCGACTGTGGCACGCACTTTCATTTACATTCCAATATAAGCCCTTTATGTGGTGTCGCCCAGACGCCCGACTGCGGCATGTCAATTTATTTATTTTACCTTTCGAGGCGTCGCTTCAGACACCCGATCGGTTTTTAGTTATTTTATTGGGATTTCGGGAGGACTACCGCCCGACTTCCTTTTTATTTAACATGCCGTGCAAATTATTATTCGAGTGTGCATTGCTAACTGCTCATGGTGCATCATGTTTGCATTTGTTATATCTTATGTCCGAACTGTCTTGCGAGTACATTCAAAGTACTCACTTGGCTTGTTTATTTGGCCAGATGTTGATGAAGGCGATCTCATGGATGAAGAGTACGATAGCGAGTCCGACGCCTAGAGGAGTCCCAGTCAGTCCCGTGCGATCCTGGATTTGGTCACTTGTATCATATACGCTTCCGCTACCCGAATAAATTCATTGAGCCTCACCTCGACGCTCGATGAGCTGCAAGATTAGGAGTCATGTTACCCTCTCCACTGTGACATATCCACCACCACCATTATTATGAGTCAGTAGTATGCCACCACATCCTTGTGTCATATCCGCCATTATGTATAATATTGGCGCGCTTGTAATAAACTGTTGAGTAGCCTCAGCTCAACCCTGTATAATATTTAATACTACTGGATTTCTGTATCAAGGTTTTGTCTACCAGTAAGGAGGATTTTCCTATACTGGTCTATTTCAAGATCGGTCTCTCAATAAGTTTTTTTATTGAAAAATCGGTCGTGACATGTTGCAACTAGGACTGCCTATATCTTCCATGATAGGTGGGTTATTCTCAAGAGGAGTGGACTCCACTCCTCATTCATGAGAAAGGGCCGGTAACCGGGATGCCCAGTCCCATGATCCAAAAAGATCAAAGCAAATCAAAATAATTAAACAAAACTCCCCCAGGGTTGTTGTTAGTTGGAGGCACTCGTTGTTTTGAGCAAGCCATGGATTGATGCTTGTTGGTGGTTTGGGGAGTATAAACCTTTACCATTCTGTTTGGGAACTACCTATAATGCATGTAGTATGGAAGATACATCCATCTCATAGTTGTTGCGTTGACATCAAAAGTATGCCGCTCAAAATGTTATTCAATCTCTATTTTAGAATCGAGCTCTGGCACCTCTACAAATCCCTGCTTCCCTCTGTGAAGGGCCTATCTATTTACTTTTATGTTGAGTCATCACCCTTCTTATTAAAAAGCACCCGCTGGAGAGCACACTGTCATTTGCATTCATTACTATTGGTTTATATTGGGTATGACTTGACTGAATCCCTTTTACCATGAATTACAATTTTTAGTCAGTCCTTGATCTTTAAAGGTGCTCTGCACTTATGTTTTGCGGTCTCAGAAAGGGCTAGCGAGATACCATTTTGTTATATCATGTTATGATTGTTTTGAGAAAGTGTTGTCATCTGAGTTTTATTATTATGGCTTGCTAGCTGATTATGCTATTGATATGAGTAATTGTGAGACCTAGGTGTTATTGTGAGTACGGTTAGTTCATAATATTTGCTCAAACTTGAATGCTGGCTTTTCATGTTTACAATAACAAGAGCAAACAGAGTTTGTAAAAGTTTTTCTTTATCACTTTCAGTTTATCAACTGAATTGCTTGAGGACAAGCAAAGGTTTAAGCTTGGGGGAGTTGATACGTCTCCAACGTATCTACTTTTCCAAACACTTTTGCCCTTGTTTTGGACTCTAACTTGCATGATTTGAATGAAACTAACCCGGTCTTACGCTGTTTTCAGCAGAACTGCCATGATGTTGTTTTATGTGTACAAAAGAAAAGTTCTCGGAATGTCCTGGAAATCCATGAAGGCACTTTTTGGAATTAATAAGAATTTCTGGGCGAAAGAAATACACCAAGGGGCCCACACCATGTCCATGTGACAGGGGGGCTCCCCCCTATAGGGGGCGCCCCTCTATCTCGTGGGCCCCCTGGACCTCCACCGACCTCAACTCCAACTCCATATATTCACGTTCGGGGAGAAAAAAATCAGAGAGAAAGTTTCATCGCATTTTACGTCACGGAGCCGCCGCCAAGCCCTAATCTCTCTCGGGAGGGCTGATCTGGAGTCCGTTCGGGGCTTCGAAGAGGGGGATCGTCGCCGTCATCGTCATCAGCCATCCTCCATCACCAATTTCATGATGCTCACCGCCGTGCGTGAGTAATTCCATCATAGGCTTGCTGGACGGTGATGGGTTGGATGAGATTTACCATGTAATCAAGTTAGTTTTGTTAGGGTTTGATCCCTAGTATACACTATGTTCTGAGATTGATGTTGCTATGACTTTGCTATGCTTAGTGCTTGTCACTAGGGCCCGGTTGCCATGATTTCAGATCTGAACCTATTATGTTTTCATGAATATATGTGTGTTCTTGATCCTATCTTTCAAGTCTATAGTCACCTATTATGTGTTATGATCCGACAACCCCGAAGTGACAATAATCGGGATACTTCTCGGTGATGACCGTAGTTTGAGGAGTTCATGTATTCACTATGTGCTAATGCTTTGTTCTGGTTCTCTATTAAAAGGAGGCCTTAATATCCCTTAGTTTCCGCTAGGACCCCGCTGCCACGGGAGGGTAGGACAAAAGATGTCATGCAAGTTCTTTTCCATAAGCACGTATGACTATTTACGGAATACATGCCTACATTACATGATGAACTGGAGCTAGTTCTGTGTCACCCTATGTTATAGCTATTACATGAGGAATCGCATCCGGCATAATTATCCATCACTGATCCATTGCCTACGAGCTTTTCACATATTGTTCTTCGCTTATTTACTTTTCCGTTGTTATTGTTACAATTACTACAAAAACCCAAAAAGTATTATCTTTACTTTTGCCACCGTTACCTTTATTATCATACCACTTTTGCTACTAAATACTTTGCTGCAGATACTAAGTTATCCAGGTGTGGTTGAATTGACAAATCAACTGCTAATACTCAAGAATATTCTTTGGCTCCCCTTGTGTCGAATCAATAAATTTGGGTTGAATACTTTTCCCTCGAAAGTTGTTGCGATCCCCTACACTTGTGGGTTATCAGGCATCAAGTTCAACTCCCAGGATTTCTCCATCAGACAGCTTGCTGCATCTGGGATTGATCTTTTTGGCTTGAAGTTCTATGCTCCATGGGTGATGCGCCTAATCAAGCTTCATTCAACTGTCAACTATCAGCCTTCTGCACATAACCATCTGGTTTTCTTTCCTGAGGTTGATCTATCTGTTGAAGCCATCTACCCTGAGCCTGCCAAGGAGCCAATATATCTTCACAATGCTGATCATCAAAGCTTCACGCAGCCCATCGAAGGGGTTCATGTTCCAAATGCTGTTGTTCTTGCTTATCCGCTTGCTGGCAATGTGCATCTGCCTCACCGTGCTAATACCGAAGCCACTGCCAGTACAGTTCCTCAACGGCCTCGAAAGCGTTCTCGTGTATTCAATGACCGAGAGCTACTTGTGGCCTTACATCAGAAGCAGGACAAGCACCATGACTGGCTGAAGCGTCAAATGCATAGTCTCTTGGTGGATATCAATCGCATTCTCAATCTGGCTACCAAGAACTCTTTTGTTGCCCATGAGATTGCTAGACGGTCCTGGAAGAGCCTAACTCTGCTATGTTCTGAAGATGATCTTCAAGCAGATGGCTTCACCGAAAGCTTCAAGTTTGACTCCAGGCCTCCACCTAATGCAAGCTGGAGCCGTACTCCCTCACTTGAAGACTTTGAGTATTCATCCTCGGCTGCAACTGTTGTTGCAAATGTCGTTGATGAAGAAGACGATGCCACTTCACCAACAATGTATGCACTTCATATTGACTCTGCACCAGGCTCCTCTGCTCCACCAAACTCCAACAACGACCCTGCTCCACCATCTGCTCCTTCTGGGAACGAGTAGATTCTCTATGTCTTCAAACCTTTTTGGTCATTACTAACAAAAGGGGGAGAAGCATATGAGTTGATAGTCTTCAAGCGGGTCCTTATGGGTGGCTGCATTTTTTTGCCAAGTCTTACAACTCTCGTCTTTTGATACATTTGGTTCTCTGAGTTGTAACACTTAAACTTGATGGTCGTCTGCTACTTTATCTGCTATTCTGTGATGCGATGATAAATTCCACATGAAGTCATTCTACAGACGTCCATTTTTCATTATGTGTATCATTATCGTCTTTACTTACTCATATGCATAATGCATTATCTTCACACTTTGATGATGGACTCCACCAAGCAAAACATGCCATGTGCATTTGCATTCAAACGCAAATCATCTATATGCACATCTTCAGGGGGAGCCTCGTCATATGTATGAAGACAATACTCACAACACTAAACTTTCACATACTTTTATTCCCGTTGAAAACTTCAACTAGTTTGTCATCAATCACCAAAAAGGGGGAGATTGTAAGTGCATCTAGTGCCACCCCTAGTTGGTTTTGGAGTATTGACGACAAAGTTGGTTGAGGGACTAATGTGTTTGTGAGAATTGCAGGATAACACAGGTAGTAGTTCCATATTGATTCGGTTTATCTACCAGAGAAGAACCCTAAAAATGTGTGAAGACATTGAAGACAATGGTGGTGTGAAGTCATTCACATTTAAGACTATGACCAGAGAAGACATCGCGTGAAGACTATGGAGTGCGAAGACATAGTTGTTTTCGTAGTTTCCTTTTCTTCTTTGTTGAGTCATAGGAACCACCGTACTGATAAGTGGGGTCCAAGTGAACAAAGTCAGAGTGACTGATGTGATGCTCCACCAAATCCTATGTCTTCGAGCGAAAACAATGAGAGTAAATCTTATCCAGAGATGGATGAGTCACTTGGCTTGTAGCCCAAGCTAAGCTGTCGTGTGTGTTTGAAATCTGACTGTTGAACACGTGCCAATTCCTTAGTGACCCAGGGTCATTTTGGACAAATCGGGTCGGGTTGCCTCCTATAAATAGCCCACCCCCTACATGATAAATTGGTGGCTGCTCAGAGTTAGTGCATGGCTTTTGTCGTTTGAGAGCAACCCACCTCCGAAGCCTTTGACAGAGAATCCTTGCGAGGACAAAGCCCAAAACACCGAGAGCCAAAGAGTGTTAGGCATCACTGAAGTATTTTTGTCCGCGTGATCTGAACAATTATTACACTTGAGGACTGTGAATCCTCCAACCAGTTAGGCGTCACGTTCTGAGCATCCAAGAGTCATTGTGGACTGCCAGTGAACAAATTCTATGAAGGTTTGGAAGTCTCCCTTGAAGACTTATCAGAGTGATTGGGCGAGGACTAAGTGTTCTTAGCTCAAGGGGAATAAGGTGAAGACACGGTTTTCTAAGTTGAATCTCAGTCTCCCTAACCAGACGTACAGTTGGCACAGCAACTGGAACTGGTCCAACAAATCCCTTGTCCTCTCCGCAACTGGTTCTATCCTACCTCTCTCACCTTACTTACAGTTTGTCTTCATGAAGTCTTTGCCTACTTGCCTGATCTGATTGATTTCACTGTGTGAAGACTGTTGTCTGTTTGGCTTCATACTATCTTCCATCCTGATCCATACTACCTAGCTGCTTATAGTCCTAGTGCTCTCACTACATTGCTTACTTGACTATGGCTTGTCTAGTGTAGTCTACCTTCCGCTGCATATCATTAGGTTCATTTCTATTGTTTGTCTTCAAAACACCCCTGCTTTGAAGACTTTCATAAAAATCGCCTATTCACCCCCCCCCTCTAATCTAATACTAGCACTTTCAGAACCGTTACCGCCCACCTCCACCGCCGGTCGTTGTGGAACCGACAGCGTCCACGGAGGTGGCTACTTCCAGGCAGGCGTCGGAATTGTCCGGCGAGGCTATGGAGGTGGTGACGGTGCTGGCTACTGCTGAGGTCCCTGTGACTGAGCCAGTGACGTCGGGTGCTTCAGGTGCCGTTGACAAGGCATATGGTGAGAGAGCTTCCAAGTGGGCTCGGAAAAAGGAGAATATGTTGTACTGTCGTTGTGGTGAGAGGGGTCACTTTATTGCTGAATGTGTGACCGAGTTATGTGATACTTGCCTCAAGCCAGCGCATGACACCGGTGAGTGCCTGATACTGTGTGATCAGATGCCGAGTATTACTATCTATGGAGTCTGTTATGCCGAGTTGATGTTCTTTGAGTCTCCTTGTGCAAGGGACGTTCCCAAGGAGTCCCCGAGCACGACTACGGGGATCATTAAGGTCACGAAAGGTGATGTGTCCGAGGCTCAGATTTTGCAGAGGCTTAGGGACTTGGCTCCAGATGATTTTCAGTGGGAGCTTGTTCATCTCGAGGCCAACATGTATAAGGTTGACTTCCCTACTACAGAGGACTTGGAGCGTCTTCTCAGTTTTGGGTTGTGCAGAGTTCCTGGCACAGAGTGCATTCTTGAGTTTCACGAGTGGAAGAAGGTAGAGCCACAGGGCAAGCCTCTCACTCGGGTTTGGTTGCGTTTTTCGGGGGCTCCATCGAAGTTGATTCAGGATGCCCGGGTTGCTGCTAGCTTGGGAATTCTGGTCGGGAAAATTGAGAGGGTGGACATGGCTTTTACCCAAGCTAACAGGGTTGCCCGGCTTCTGGTGAGTGTTCTGGATTTCGAGTTTGTTCCTGACGTGGTCAAGTGGACACATAAGGGCCTCATGTACAACCTTGCATTGAGTTTGAGGACTCCGAGTACTTTGCCGAGGCTCTGGTAGGGATTGATGTGGACATGCATGATAAGAATGATGGATCGGGTAATTCGGAGGCGCAAGGGGAGGATGTTGGGCATGAGTTGCCCAATGGCCCGGGGGCTGACTCACAGATGCCCGGGAATGGGGTTGCAACCTCTACTTCCGTGCCGATGAGTACTTTGCGGTTTGGTTCTTTTCAGCCAGCTTCCCTCCCATACTATGGAGCGACAGGGTGGAGTCCGAGGATGTGCTTGAGCGCACGCTTCCTCCCCTAGATTTTGCGGAGGTTGTTAACTCTCTGGAGGGGAGGGATGATCTTGGGGAGGTGGCCCCCCGCTCTCCCACCCCTACTATTGTTTTGCCGCACGGGAGGTCTCCGCCGAGACTGGCCGCGGAGATGGTTGTGTCACCGATCGGGCAGGCGGCCTCAGTTACCTCTTCCCCTCGGGTGTCCAGGGTGGCCGAGCTTGTGGCATCGACCGAGCCCTGCCTGACACCGACAGGAGTGGACACGATGCACTTCAGTCTAACTGCCGGGTCGGGTGGGGCGTGGGGGTAGGCGGCCCCCGTCCTCTCTTCTCCTTGCAGGATTCTAGGTGGGGAGCGTGGGCAGGTGGCCTAGCCCTCGCTAACCCCGTGCTTGCTGGCGGTTCTCTGTGGTTCTCCGACTTTACTTGTCGGGTCGTGCGTTGGGGGTGGTGCAGGAGGCCTTACCCCAAACGGGCCGACCCGGGAGGAGGTCATCGCTTTTGGAGGTATTCCGGATTCTGTATCTGGGGGGAGACATATGAGTTGTCGCCTTCAGGACCAGACGGATGTTGATGATATGCAGCTGAGGTGCGCCATGCGGGCGGCCAAGCTTCGTGACATGGAGGTCACTACTGGTATGTCAGTCAACACTTCCAATTCTATTTTGCACTTTTCTAATGATGAGATCATTCACAATGCAAATGAGCTAGGAGTTTCACTATGTAGCAATGATAGTGAAATCTCTAAATCTGTTAATGATATACTGTACCTGGAAGCGGAACATGCTTTAGAGTTGATTCGTAACTTAGTTGCGGTCAAACCTATGAACGATTCTGACATAGATGCTTTGGGAGTCAGGGTGCTAGATACGTTCTATGCGGATCTTGCCTCATCTATCCCTGAGGCAGAGGAGGATGACGGTTCTATAACCCTAGGGGTGAGTGCCCCGGTCGAGGGTCACGATGTTAGATCCATGGAGCCCGGTTGTGAGGATCGGGTAGAGGATCGGAACAAGCCTACGTGAAAGTGGAGGCGTAAAATCTATCCTGCATCCGCGGTGCGTAGAAGTGCTAGGAGAGGCATCTTTTGGAATAGCAGAGGTCTGATGGACTTGGCTAAAAGAAGGTTTCTAGCAGATGCTTCAGTTGAACATAGACTGGATTTTATTACCCTCTCCGAGACAGGTAGGGACAATTTCTCTCCTTGGTTTCTGAGCACTTTATCCGAAGGTGTCGATTTTGATTGGCACTGCCCCCCCCCCAAGAGGAAGATCAGGGGGGATCCTACTTGGGGTTAGATGTGAGGCATTGGAAGTCCGAAGTGTGCTTATGGGTGATTTCGCCATCAAATTTCAGGTCAAATCCAAAGTCGATGGCTTTAATTGGGCACTGGTAGCGGTGTATGGGGCCGCGCAGTTGGAACTCAAACCAGAATTTTTGGCGGATCTCGTCTGTGTTTGCGGGTCTGGACAGCTTCCAATCTTGGTTGGGGGAGATTTTAACATTATTAGAAGGAGAGAAGAAAAGAACAATGATAATTTTGATGCCAGGTGGTCGTTCATGTTTAATACCATCACTGAAAGCTTGGATCTTAGAGAGATAGAGCTTTCGGGTAGAAAATTCACTTGGGCTAATACTTTGCAAAACCCGACGTATGAGAAGCTGGATAGAGTCCTAATGAGCGTCGACTGGGAAGAGAAATTCCCCCTGGTTACAGTCCAAGCGCTATCTCGCGGTATATCTGACCACACCCCTTTGCTGGTTGACTCCGATGAGGCAACACGTATGGGTAATAAAAATACCTTTTCATTCGAACTTGCGTGGTTTGAAAGAGAAGGTTTCCTGGATTTGATAGCCAGGGAATGGGCGATAGATGCAGGAGGAAGGTCTTCTATCGAGAGATGGCAGAATAAGATTAGAAACTTGAGGAGTTTTTTGCGAGGATGGGCTAAGCATCTCAGTGGGATCTATAAGGTTGAAAAGGAAAGGCTCCTTACACTTATTCAGTCCCTAGATTTAAAGGCCGAGTCCACAATTCTACAAACCTCGGAGCTTCATGCTAAAGTAGATGCGGAGCTGAGATTGAAAGAGTTGTTGCGAGAAGAGGAGTTGATGATGTGGAGCATCCTTCAACCACCACCGCAAGCACGGAGAGAACCTACGACAAGAGCTCGCGCACGCGCCATCGAGAATGAGGTGAACTCCTTCCTCTTCGAGCTCCACTCAAATTCATTCAAGAGTCGGACTCTACCTCAAATGGGCACGCTATGCATTCGTAGGTACTTCAAACATGATCGCGAGGAAGCATGGAGGGATCACCAAGTTCATCGGAGACCTACAGAGGAGAAGAAGGAGGAAGGAAACGAGAAGGACGCGAAGACGTGGAGGCTCGGGACACCCCGGGTGCCCGGATCCCATGCCTCCGGGTGCCCGGCCTCTGGCTGGGAGATGGCCCTGGTCGCCCCGGGTGCCCGGCCTCCCAACCTGGGAGTTGCACCGCCGCCCCGGGTGCCCGAGCCGCTACCCCCGGGTGCCCGGCCCTTCCCCACCTGGCGCTGGAGATGCCCCCCGGGTGCCCGGGCCGCCACTCCCCGGTTGCTCGGCCCAGCAGCCCGGGCGCTGCCCCTCCACCCCGGGTGCTCGGCCTTCTCCTGGCCGCAGGCCCAGCCGGCACCGGGTGCCCGGGCCCTCAGCCCCCGGGTGCCCGGCCCCAACAGCAACAAGGGTGCAGCCCCCTGACCGGACCGGGTGCCCGGTCCCTCGCACCCCGGGTGCCCGGACCCCTCCGAGAGTGTCTCCGTTTTCAGGGTCATTTTGGACCTTTGTATCCCTCTCTCCCTCTATTTCGTCCCTAGACTATATATAGCCCTCTCCTAGCTCATTTAGAGGATAGCAAAGTATTTGATAGACATTTTTGAGCTTTGCTCCAAGGATCCACTCCACTAGGAGATCAAGACCTCCTCTTGGAGTGACCAAACATCAAGACCTCCTCCTTGGGGAAGGATCCCCATCATAGGATCATCAAGCCCTCATCTCCTTCATAGGATTTGGGATGAACTCTACCATGTATCTTGTTTCCCTTTGATTTTTCATGTACCTTGTGGATCTTGTGCGTTTGTTAGTCTAGTGGATGTGTGATTTGGACTTGTTCTTGAGTGTTTCTCTTGTTTTCCCTCTTGTGTTCATCTTGTTCTTGAGGATTCCCCCTCCAATTTGTGAAAGATCTTCACTTAGGGTTCCACCCTACAACATCTTGGTATCATGAGCCATGGTTTCTCACGAAATTGGAGCCCCCCATCTTGTTTTCTAGCCTAATTTTGTGTGTTCTTCCCCAATTTCGAAAATTCCCCACCAAAAATAGCCCCAATTTTTTTTGTGATTTGTTGGTTTGTTGAGATTTTGTTGGATTTGATCCATGGATTTTCTTGGTTTCAAGTGGATCTAGCCTTCCCCCCATCCATCTCCACCTTTCCCTCCACAAAATCCACCAATTTTTTGCACTTTCCCACGAATTTCCGCCCAAATCCGTCAACCCCGGGCACCCGGAGCTCAAACCCTGGGCAACCGGACCCCCCCTC
>NC_041391.1:235505918-235513072 GCF_002162155.2 Triticum dicoccoides
TGTTTGCCCCTGACCACCCCGGGCACCCGCACCCCCAAACCCCGGGCACCCGCACCCCCCCAGAATCAGTCACGTGCACTTTACGTTTTCGGCCATAACTTTTGCTCCCGGAGTCCGATTTTCACGTTCTTTAGCTCGTTCAGTAGCTATTGACATCCCACATCCATATAGATATGTTCCAACACCATTTGACTCCATCAAATATTTGGCATTTTGGCATCTTAGCATAGTGCCATCCACCATATCATCCGCCAAACCACCATAGCTTTCCGCAACCTAACTCATTTTCGATCCATATAGCGTTTGTGGTTTCTTGAGTGGTGACTTGAGTCTCCTAAGGTGTTTCGGCTACTTAGGGATGGTTGCTTCATCATCAAACACCACCACCACTTCCGCATTGCTAACTCCGGAACCACCAACGCTTTCCGCTACCACCATTTGACATTTTCCTTGAGATTTTGAGTTCGCGGGTTTTTACTGTTTCCTAAGGTGTTTCGGCTACTTAGGGACGGGTCTACATCATCTTGGTATCTACATCAAGAACACCGCCACTCATCATCGCCGTGAGGTCGTCATCGACATCGACCACTTCACCATTTTGACAACCTAACCGTAAGCAAGAACGGTAACCTCCATATCACTTTGGTATCGTGGTATCCCTTCATTGTACATTCTTGCCATTACATTGTTAACCCCTTAGCCCATTTTGCGTCACTTGCCTATCGAGACTAGCCTTTGAGTATTGCCGGCAATGTTACTTGTGCACATTAGTGATCCATACCCTCCATTGCATACATACCATATCATATTGGTATCATCTTGGCATCATATCATCCCTTGTGTCACAAGATCGTTCCCGCATATACACAATTGCTATCTTGGTTTGTGCATTTCGCATAAGTGGCCATATCAAAAAAAGATTTTAAGCAAAAAGAGAGCAAAGAGCTTGTGAGCAAGAGCCATAGCATCATACCACATTGCACATAAGATTGTCATATCCTATCACCTTGGATCATCTCGAGAAGAACATCGGGAACATCATACACATAACATACTTGGGATAGAAAGCTCATACATTTTGCATCTTATAGGTTGTGCACAAGTGTCGTATCCGCCTATTGAGCAATCGCTCTAGCGTATCTCTTGAGTTGTGCAACACGAGTGTTTTTCGTGGATTCCACATTTTGTGCTCATTCCTTGGTTGCGCAACCCCATTTATCTATCCGTGAGTGTGTTTCCGTGTGCCGCATATTGCTATTGGTCTACTTGTTTCACTTGCAAATTTGTGAATCTTTTCCAACATTATTGAATCTTGCTAACATTTTGCATCAATTTTTTGTGCCACTATCCTCACCGAGCTCCACTATAAGCTTTACTTGATAGGTGTGAGTGAACAAGTCCGGTATCACTTCCACTATTCTTTCATCTCAAATTGAGTGAAACGGGATACATCCTCAAATTTGGGAAAAGGTAACTTGGTATTGTTTATCTCATTTCCTACTCACCTCTTGTGACACTCCAAAAAAATTTCATTTTGGTTTTCAACAAAATTCCTTATTTGATTTGAAGGAGGCTATTTAAAATCTTTTAAAAAGACTCTCCCTCTCAAATAATTTCTCTTATGATAAAATCTTTTTGGGGTTATCCTCAACCTTGATGGTTGGCTTCGAAGGTCCTTCATTGATGTTGACTCACCACAAATTATTTTCGAAAGTTTTTCTTTAAAAAAAATCCTACGAGTTTTGGTTTATTCCTTTTTATTCCAACCATCCCCTTTCACCATGTCTCATATTAAAAAAAATCCCCCAAAACACCTCCCTCCACTTTGGGGCAAGCCAAGTAACCAATCCCAGCAAGTTCAGCTCATTTTTGATTTTTATTCCATTTATTTTTCTCCAAAAACTATTTCTGTTTTTATTTTTGGACCTTGGTGGTTTACAAAGGAAGTACCAATTCCCTTTTGAGTTTTGATCTCAAACCAACTCCCCTGGATAGTCCTTAGCACCCACAACCTAGATCCATCAAGATCCACTCTTCCACAATTCAAATTTTTCAAGTTTCACTCACTACAAGTTTGGACCAGATTCATCATTTTTGGTGAAATTCATATTTTCTCTTCTCCAAAAATTCTACCAAAAATCAGGCAACCCCCAGGTGCATTGAGAGGCCACCTCACCAAAGATCAGCCCCAGATAAGTTGCCCACATGCCAAAATCATTTCATCGAACACCTTACTTGCACTGTTACTGTGCATGTTCAGAAAGTTCAGTGATTCAGGCGACCGTCAGTGTGGTTTTCTTCAGAGTATTGGCATCGATCTCACCAGTGCATGCTCTGGCGACTTGCGCACTGCTTCTCCTTCTTATCTAGAGCGCTGCACGCTCTCTTGGACGGGCGCAGGTGTCGGTGGCAGCGTGCTTCGCCGACGCCGGCAGCTTCTGCGGTGGCAGAGCCACCCGTGGCGACCAGCGGGAGCCAGCGCCAGCTTTCTGCGCCATCCAGCACCGCCCAAAGCACCCGAGGCCTCCGTGTGGCCATCTACTTGCCAGCGCAGGCCGCAGCACCGTCGCCGTGGCCTAGTGAGCACAGGGCGCGCTCTCTGCCGCCGACGGGCCCGCGAGGCGCCATTCCATCCAAACCGCGGAGCAAGCCAAATCAAACCAAGATTAGCTTCTGACTGAAACCGGTGGATCTCCACATTGATGCCCAGCCACCTAAACCACCCGTCTGGCCACTGCATCACAGTAATCGCTGCCGGAGTTATAACGTTCACGGGAACCACCTCGGGCCGGCTATAAATAGCCATCCCGAGCTCGCCTTCGACCAGCACTACTCCCTCCATCTCACCAGAACCCTGCAAGTCACCAGGAGGGCCCCAAGGAGGCCTTCTCCTCCATCTCCGGCCACCCCGTTCCGCCTCGGGCTCCAGCTCAATCCACTCAGGTGAGGCCATCCCCGCCTCCCAAACCTCGTCAATAGCCCTCTGGTGCACCCAGTGCTCTAACCCAAGCTTCAATTCCACCTTCATAGCTATCCCCGACGAGATCCAACAACGCTCGAACCACCGTCCGCCCGAGTTGAGGCCGCCGTCGACGTGGTGCTCGACGACGACCAACTCCACCACCCACAGGTGCAGAAGAACTCAAGGAACCCGTAGGTACCACCCGCTCTTCCTAACTCGCCGTGGATCGCCGCTGGCGACCACCGCAGCCTTCGGGCGCCGGCGCGCTCTGTTTTCCTCCCTCCAAATTTCGAACCTGACGAGTGGGACCCCCTCGTCAGTCTCTTTGTTTTATTCGAACCGTTTTCTCTGGAAAGCGCCTTCGAGCAAAATACGCTTTCAGTCTGAAATGTTTTTCTGGCTTTTTCTGTTCAGCCCCCTGGAAAGTTTCTGTTTCATTACAGACAAGTCCCTGGGCTAAAACTTTAATATCTTTTAAACAGAAAATAATTTTTGAGTGATTCTTTTTTTGTCACTTTTATTTTTCTGTCTAGTTTTTTATCACATTTATTTGAAAAATATTTGGAGCACCTTTTGTGCACACACGGTATTTACGTTAGAACGTATTTTTTTTATATCGTAGATACCGGAGGAGGTGACGGAACCGCGAACTTCACCGAGCTAGACTCCGACTACTCCGAACCAGGCAAGCATGTTTGAACCTTTGATATGATGAGTGTTTTGCATGTTTGCTTTGAGTAGCTAGCTTATGGCATGTTTCATATATGTGGCAGTAAGTGTTATATTGCAAACAAAGTTGATGCAAGTGAGCTTCGAAACTCCATATACTTTATGATGAGAGTTATATGATCATGTGGTGACATGAGAGGTGGTAAGATGGCAGTGTTGAAGCATGCCAGTCTTATGCCAAACCGTTTAACTCCAGGGTCAATGTGACTCAAGTCACGTTACAATCCTTTCCCTTCTGTGCTACCACATGTTTTCTGTAAAGAATATGGTTTAGTAAGTTGCAAACCACTTTCCTCGTACACACCAAATAGAGAGGTCGTGATGAGGGTTCCATGTCCCTAGATTAAAGCCAGTCATCCGGTCAGGGGCATGGGTGTTTCCGGTTGGGACCGAGAGGGGGGCACCCCTTAGAGCGCGCGTATATAAATTTGATCCCATGCTATTCGAGGTTGTAGCCTCCCCGTCTCAAAGTTTTTCTTGAGCGTTGCCTAGGGTGATTCCTGGCATCGTGAGGTGGACATGGGTGTGTATTGGATTGACGTGTTTCTACTGAAATACTGTAAACGGAACTAGTCCTTCATGACTGCTGAAATCCGTTGGCTGTGGTTAAATAGTACAAACTCTGCAGAGTCAAATTCATTCAAGTAATCATACCTTGATCAATGACTGTGTTCAGTCTATCTTGGTCAGTATCAGTCTCAGTGACAAAACTCCGGCGAATAAACATGAGTGTTCCGTCCGGTTAATGGTTTATTCCTGTGGTTGGACTAACCCGTTTATTATCATGTGCTGAGTATTTTCTGCGAGTGATATATCTTCATGAATTTATTGAATAAAAATGATGAAATATAAGCCCTTTCTGTGATGTCGCTCAGACGTCCGACTGTGGCACGCTTGCTATTTACTTTCAATATAAGCCCTTTCTGTGATGTCGCTCAGACGTCCGACTTTGGCACCCTTGTTGTTTATTTTCAACATAAGCCCTTTTCGTGATGTCTCTCAGACGTCCGACTGTGGCATCCCTGTTATTTATTTTTATTATAAGCCCTTTTCGAGATGTCGCTCAGACGTCCGACTGTGGCATCGCTGTTATTTACTTTCATTATAAGCCCTTTCCGAGATGTCGCATAGACGTCCGACTGTGGCACGCACTGTCATTTACTTTTTAATATAAGCCCTTTATGTGGTGTCGCTCAGACACCCGACTGCGGCATGATAATTTATTTATTCTACCTTTCGAGGCGTCGCTCCAGACACCCGATCGGTTTTCAGTTATTTTATGGGATTTTGGGAGGATTACCACCTGACCCCCTTTTTATGCTTCATGCCGTGCAAATATATTATATGAGTGTGCATTGTTAACTGCTCATGGTGCATCGTGTTGCATTTGTTATATCTTATGTCCAAACTGTCTTGCGAGTACATTCTAAGTACTCACCTGGCTTGTTGATTTGGCCAGATGTTGACGAAGGCGGTCTCATGGATGAAGAGTACGATAGCGAGTCCGATGCCTAGAGGAGTCCCGGTCAGTTCCACGCGATCCTGGATTTGGTCACTTGTATTATATCCGCTTCCGCTACCAGAATAAATTCATCGAGCCTCACTTCGACGCTCGATGAGCTGCAAGATTAGGAGTCTTGTCACCCACCCCATCCACCACCACTTTTCTATCGAGCCAGAAGTATGCCATCACACCCTTGTGTTATATCCGCCCTTATGTAAAATATTGGCGTACTTGTAATAAATTGTTGGGCGATCTCCGCTCAACCCTGTATAATATTTAATACTACTGGTTTTCTGTATCAAGGTTTTGTCTACCAGTAAGGAGAATTTTCCTATACTGGTCTGCATTAAGGTCGGTTGCTCAATAAGCTTTTATTGAAAAACCGGTCGTGACAAACTTGGTACTAGAGCCAGGCTGACTTTAGGAAGCCACTAGGTACGATCGCTAATCGGTTATTAGCGTTATTGGTGCAATTTTAATATTTTGCAAATGTAGTCATTTTATGACAGTTAGCATAAATTTATGATCTGACCATTCAGAATTTTTGCCTACTTTTGTAGATGGCTAGCAATGACTGTGAATCGCAGGTGTTCGCCAACGTGCCTGAGCGGTTCGTCAAGCTCCTCACCTCCATCGTCAAAATCGTGATCGGGCCATCGACTCGTCCGGAGTTTACACTCTACCAGCACAAGATCAACGACAGTCTATCCATGCACCAGGTCGTGATGCAATTCAAGGGAGGGCGTGTTGAATTTTGCCGCTTCCGGTTTGTGGGAAGAGCCATGCCTACGGAGAAGCATGCTATGCAGATGGCTGCCCATGAGGCGATAGCTCGTCTTCGGGATGTTCTTCCTTCAATGAAGACTCGTCGCTACCGCTACCTCCCCTGCCACGTGCCATACACCTGTCACTACGCATTTGCTTGCCCTAGAGGAGAAAGGGATGAGGCCATTGAGATGCTGGTTGACTATCTCAAGGCGCTTGAGGCCGCTTTTGATAACCTTGTGGACGACCTCGTGGCTGCTCGCATGTTCGTCGTGCACAGCTGTTCCGCCAACCGGAGGGAGCTTCTCCATGTAGCCCCACCACTGACTTATGTCTCGTCTTCGACATCTCACACACCTGCCACACTCGCCACTGCTCGCCGCCTACCTACTCTTGAAGAATTTGACCAAGTCATCACTCCTACCCTAGTCAGAGCTGCACCACCTACCGCACCCGTTCCAGCTCCATAGCTCAGTGCTTCACGTCTGGAGCCCATTATTGAGGAGGAGGTTGTATCGCCCCGGATTCGATGCGCCAGGTGTCTTCCAGTTGTTCATCGTTGTTGCCATGTCATTTGCTTGCGTGTTGCATTTTATCATGTCATCATGTGCATCGCATTTGCATACATGTTCGTCTCATGCATCCGAGCATTTGCCCCGTTGTCCGTTTTGCAATCCGGCACTCCTATGTCCTCCGGCATTCCCCTTTTGTCTCTCGTTGTGAGCGGGTGTTAAACTTTCTCGGAATGGCCCGAGGTTTGCCAAGCTGCCTTGGTATAGCACCGGTAGACCGCGTGTCAAATTTCGTGCCATTTGGAGGTCGTTTGATACTCCAACGGTTAACCGGGTAACCGTAAAGCCCTCTTTGAGTTGCAGCCCAACACCCCTTCCAAAGTGGCCCAAAACCCAGCAAACTCCCCTCCATGCTCTCGGTCGTTCGATCACGACCGCGTGGCCGAAAACCGCTCCTCATTTGGACTCTCCTAGCTCCCTCTACCTATATATATGTGGCCTCCCCGAAATTCCCGCAGTCCAAACCCTAGCCAAACTCCTCCGTGCCGCCGGACATGTCCATCCGCGCTGGACATGTCCGCCGGACACGTCGTTTCGCCCAATAAGGGCGCGACACGTCAGCAACCCCGCCGCCCCAGCCACTCAGCCGCCGCCACGTGCCTCCCGCGCCCCCCGCCGCCGC
>NC_041391.1:235513406-235555230 GCF_002162155.2 Triticum dicoccoides
CGCCTCCAGCGCCGGTGCCCGGGGCCTCGCCGGACCCGCCGCCCGCGCCCGAGGCCTCCGCCTCCCGCGCCGGCCGTGGCCGCCGCCTCCAACGCCCCGGCGCCGCCACGCCTCGCCGGACGCGCCGCCCGGCCGCCCTGCGAGATCCCCGTCGTCCGGCGCCGCTCCCTCCCCTCCGGCCTCCTCCGACGCCAGATCCGGGGGCCCCATGCCCGGATCCGTCCTCCCCGACGCCTTCCCCGTCCTCTCCGGCGAAACTCCGGCGAGCTCTCCGCCCCGCCTCGAAATCCGTGCAAATCCAGAGGTTGACCCCGAATCCACTAAGTCCCAGATTTCCGACATAATCATGCCATGTTCATCATGATGTATCTCTGCATCCATAGCTCCGTTTCGTGTGTGTAATATGTCAAATTGTTCGCCTCAACGAGTACTTCATTTGATTCCATTGCATCATTTTCATTTGAGCTCATCTTGATGCCCGAAATGCTGTTGGAAGAGTGCATGTTACTGTTAATCTGCTGAAACTGTTATAACTTGCTCATTTGTCATTTTTGTCATGATTGATGTGTGCATCCTATGAGGTTGATGTCTACATATATTTTGATCTATGCCATGCCATCTTTCCAGGGGTGTATGCCATGTATTTTTGTGATTTGTGTGCTGAGTGCATCGAGCTTGCTAAGTAGGGTACTTGCTGTTGCTGATTTTAGTCCCTGTTGTGCTGTTATTTTGATGCCATGTAAACACGATGCTACAGAGAGATCCATGCATATTTTGAGATACTTCAGTAAGGGTGTTTTGTACATATGGTTATTGTCTATCCATTCATGCCCTTGGTTGCAACTATGGAGTAGTCTAGCATGTCATTTTCGTGCTCTACTTTTGCTTCAAAATGTTTCCTGGCAGATTGTTTACATGTTATTCAATTTGGCCAAGGTTGCTATAGTTGATCCTTGCATGCTATGAACTTGT
Organism: Triticum dicoccoides; assembly: GCF_002162155.2. Lineage (NCBI taxonomy): Eukaryota > Viridiplantae > Streptophyta > Magnoliopsida > Poales > Poaceae > Triticum > Triticum dicoccoides. The sequence goes on from NC_041391.1 coordinate 235,514,379, forward strand.
TATTGACTTGGTTTGTTTCACAAACATGTATTCTTGATGATGCTATCTTATCTTGTCATGCAATGACTTGTGGTGAGTGAATCGAGCTTGTTAAGTAAGGTTCATGATGTTGCTGTTTTGCTAGGCTGAATCTGATATTTCGTGATGTCATATTATCATGTTGCTACTAATCATTCTATGCATAATCTGGAGATGTTCTATAAACATGTTTTGATCTACATGTTATCCTCTAACCATACATGCCCCTGTTTGCATTTATAGCTTGCTGTAGATTGTTCATATCTTGATCCAAATTTGCTTGATAATGTTGCTGTCAGCCTGTTAACATTAAGTTCACTAGTTCCCATGTGTTTTGCTAGTGTTACATGCACCCTATGACCTTTCTATTGCCATGCTTAACTTCACAAACATGTATACTTACTGTTGGTTGCCTTGCCATGCCATGTATTGCTCTGTGGTGAGTGGTTCAAGCTCACCAACATGCCTACTTATTGTTGTTCCTGCCATGTATGAATCTGTCATATAACTTGCCATGTTTACATGGGTGCCATCATATTTTCTATGCCTTTTTGGCTCATGTTCAGTAAGGGACTTTTGATCTATGCATTTAGTAGATTCATGCCATGTCTTTGTTTGCCATGATATGTTCCTGTAACATGTTGTTTGATAGCTCTAAACATTGCAACTTGATGTTATTTCTGCTAAAGCCTGAAACTGTTATTATTTGCAATCTTTCCATGTGTGTTTGAGCATGTTCTAATTGTTTCTGGAGATAGCTCAGTGTTCATATTTTGTTATAATTTACCTGTACTTCATGCCCATGCCTTTTGTTATTATGTTGGGATGCTGTAGCATATTGTTTTGCTGCTTACAATATGCCTAGTTGCTGTTATGGACAGATTGTTGTTATGTCTTGTATAGAGTGTATGTGTTGCACTGTTGCTCCGTTTTGAGTGTGCTCTATATGAAACTTGCTTGATTTTGCATGTAGCTTCATATTACCATGTTGCATCCTTCTTTTGGTGTGTTTGCTTGATGTTTGGGTGCATTTTGCATCAATGCCATGTTTAACTTGTTTTGCTCATATCTTCTAGGCCGTAGCTCCGAATCTAATGAACTTTATATATAACTTGAATAGAATTTCATGTAGATCATCTTGGTGCATCTTAACTTGCTATTTAACTACTTCAACTTAATGTTTGTTCAGTTCTGGACCAATTTCGAAATATGCATATGAGGACTTACCGGATTTGTTATAGTTGTTTCCGGCCTCATTTAAACTTGCCTTGTTGTGTTGTTCTTGTTTGCATCATCTTGTCATGAGTAGCTTCATGTAGCTTTTTCATGCATCATGCTTGTTGTGCATCATGTCTTGTTCATGTGTGGTGTGTTTACTATGTTGTGTGCTTCTTCTCGATAGTTCCCGTTTCGTTGCGATCGTGAGGATGCGTTCGTCTACGTGTGGTTCGTCTTCGTGGCTTCATCTTCTTCATGGACTCGTTCTTCTTCCTTGCGGGATTTCAGGAAAGATGACCGCTACCCTGGATCTCTCTACTATTATTGCTATGCTAGTTGCTTCGTTCTATTGCTATGCTGCGTTACCTATCTTTTGCTCATCAAGCCTCCCATATTGCCATGAACCCCTAACCTTTGACACCTTTCCTATGCAAACCGTTGTTTGGCTATGTTACCGCTTTGCTCAGCCCCTCTTATAGCGTTGCTAGTTGCAGGTGAAGTTGAAGATTGCTCCATGATGGACAGGGTTATGTTGGGATATCACAATATCTCTTATATTATTAATGCATATATATACTTGGTAAAGGGTGGAAGGCTCGGCCTTATGCCTGGTGTTTTGTTCCACTCTTGCCGCCCTAGTTTCCGTCATACCGGTGTTATGTTCCCGGATTTTGCGTTCCTTACGCGGTCGGGTGATTTATGGGACCCCCCTGACAGTTCGCTTTGAATAAAACTCCTCCAGCAAGGCCCAACATTGGTTTTACCATTTGCCTCACCACCACCTATATTTCCCTTGGGAGTAATTAACCCAAGGGTCATCTTTATTTTAGCCCCCCCGGGCCAATGCTTGTCTAAGTGTTGGTCCAAACTAGAGCCACTTGCAGCGCCACCTCGGGGAAACTTGAGGGTTGGTTCTAGTTGTACGTAGTACTCATCCGGTCGTGGCCTGAGACGAGATACGCGCGGCTACTATCAGGATGTCGGCACGCCGGGAGGTCTTGCTGGTCTTGTTTTACCATTGTCGAAATGTCTTGTAAACCGGGATTCCGAGACTGATCGGGTCTTCCTGGGAGAAGGTCTATTCCTTCGTTGATCGTGAGAGCTTGTCATGGGCTAAGTTGGGACACCCCTGCAGGGTATAAACTTTCGAGAGCCGTGCCCGCGGTTATGTGGCAGATGGGAATTTGTTAATGTCCGGTTGTAGATAACTTGACACCTGATCCGAACTAAAACGCATCAACCGCATGTGTAGCCGTGATGGTCTCTTCTCGGCGGAGTTCGGGAAGTGAACACGGTTTCTATGTTATGTTTGACGTAAGTAGGAGTTCAAGATCACTTCTTGATCATTGCTAGTTGACGACCGTTCCGCCTGTTTCTCTTCTCGCTCTCATTTGCGTATGTTAGCCACCATATATGCTTAATCGCTGCTGCAACCTCACCACTTTACCCCTTCCTTTCCCATTAAGCTTTGCTAGTCTTGATACCCATGGTAATGGGATTGCTGAGTCCTCGTGGCTCACAGATTACTACAACAACAGTTGCAGGTACAGGTTTTGCGATGATCTTGACGCGAGAGCGATGTTCCTTGTTTTGGAGTTCTTCTTCTACTTCTTGTTCGATCAGGGGATAGGTTCCAGGTCGGCAGCCTGGGCTAGCAGGGTGGATATTGTTTGAGTTTCTGTTTATGATTCATCCGTAGTCGGATGTTGTTCTTGTATGTTGTGATGTTGTATTCTTGTGGCATTGTATGCCTTATGTATGTATCCCCATCTATTATGTAATGTTGATGTAATGATATCCACCTTGCAAAAGCGTCTTCAAGATGCGCTTCTATCCTTGGTGGGACCCTCGAGTTCCTTTAGGATAGGGTCGCATCTTGGGCGTGACAGAGGTTGAGTCTCCAACTCCGTTGGGCCTTACCCTTGGCAGGACAAGGGAAGTCCTCACCATCTCCGACTAAGTGCGCCCAACATGCCGTGCAGAGTGTCAGCATGTATGATATGTTTATATGTACATAGGTTGTGAGAAGTAGTCTGTATGCGCATCATGTAGGAACTGGAGAAGTGCACTAGCCTAAATAACATGTCAGGATTGTGTACGCACATCCTGAGTGCTGTATTGTATAATTATGCTTGCATGTAAGATATATACTAAGCGGTCCTTCTCCGTGCGCAATTGAGTATTTCCTTGAAAAATATTGGAGTTCTTATTTCTTTCGTTTTGCAAAAAAATATTGTTATCTCACAGCTTTTCTCACAAATTTTCACAAAAAATACCCTAGAGTGGAAAATGCATCGTCCTTGGACTCGCTCCATGCCAAGTCCGCCAGAAGAGAATTATGGTACGCAGACAAGCAACAACTTCACACAGGGACAAACGAGTCACCGGGGCAGTGATGCCGCATTTTCCCAAGTATGCCGCCTTTATGAATAGAGTCAGCAACAACACCAAGAAATGATGAACCAAGTCATCAATATGGGAAATCACCGTGGTCCGTATCAACAGCAATCCAAATTATCATAACTATAAAAGACGCGTCCCCCAACATTTTCCCATACTGACAAACCTCTTGAGGCCGACGACTGGCTTCAAGACATGGAGAGAAAGTTAATTATTGCACAGTGTTCAGATCGGGAGAAAGTACTATATGCACCGCACTATCTCACTGGAGCGGCTGCATCATGGTGGGAAAATTTCCTACACATGCACCCCAATGAAAATGATATAACATGGGAGGAATTCAAGGAAGGTTTTCGTGGGGCGCACATCCCCAGAAGTATTATGAAGATCAAGAAGAGGGAGTTTGATTACCTCAAGCAGAGGACCATGACGGTGACTGAATACAACAGCCAATTTACACTGTTGTCTCGCTACGCCAACGAAGAATGTATGACTGAAAACAAGAAGATGGAAAAATTCTTGGACGGTCTGGCACCAGCGCTTAAATGCCAGCTGGTCGTACACACCTTTCCAGATTTCAAAACACTGGTGGATAAGGCTATTACCTTGGAAAATGAGCGATGCAGCTTGGAGGATTTTTGCAAGCGCAAAAGGGACCAAACTACACTTGCTCGCAACCAACGGAGCAAGACAGATTTTCAGAAAGGTGGGGCACACAAACCCACGACCAATGTTTCACGCCCAATCAAGAATTTCCATGCAAGGGACAAGGAGTTCACATATCGCCCAGGCGTTACTTGCTACGCTTGTGGGGAAGAAGGACACTATGCCAAGCAGTGTCCCAAGCCAAGAAACTCGGCCCCCAAACCGAACAACGGGAGTAATAATTCAACGCCAAAGCGGAACAATTTCAACCCCAGTAACAACCACAAGAAGGGTCACCTGAACCACGTGACCAGAGAGGAAGCACAGAATGCCCCGGATATCGTACTCGGTATGTTCCCTATCAATACAATGCCTGCCACAGTTTTGTTTGATTCTGGAGCTTCTCACTCGTTCATTTCAAAGAGATTTGCTTTGCAAAATAAATTTTCGATGCTTCCCTTGGAAAAATCAATTATCATCAAGTCCCCTGGGAGTAAGCAAGTTACTCAGAGTTACTGCCAAGGTGTGGTTATTGATCTTGAAGGACTAAAGTTTCATGCAAACCTCATCGTATTGGAAAATAAAGGACTGGATATTATCCTAGGAATGGACTGGTTAACCACCAACAAGGGATTTATTGACTGCTTCAATCGGATTGTGATTCTCACCCATCATCACGGGAAGACAATAAAGATTCCAGCTCAGGAAAGACAGATATCACGGCAACCAAGGTTGAACACGGTCGACACCTCAGAGTTAAGCAAAGTTCCAGTGGTATGTGAGTTTCCCGACGTATTTCCCGAGGAACTACGAGGCATGCCGCCAGACCGGGAAATAGAATTCATCATTGAGCTAGCACCTGGAACCACCCCCATTTACAAGAAGCCATATAGAATGGCACCCTCCGAGCTAGTAGAATTAAAGAAGCAAATAAAAGAATTACTGGACAAAGGATTTATTCGAGCCAGCTCCTCATCTTGGGGTTCACCAGTATTGTTTGCCAAGAAAAAGGATGGGACACTAAGATTGTGTATAGACTATCGAGTGCTCAACATGGTCACCATCAAAAACAAGTATCCTATGCCAAGAATAAATGACTTATTTGACCAGCTCGCACAAGCCAAAGTATTCTCGAAAATTGATTTGAGGTCGGAATATCATCAATTAGAAGTACGAACTGAGGATATTCCCAAGACAGCATTTACCTCAAGATATGGATTATACGAGTTTACAGTAATGCCGTTTGGATTGACGAACGCCCCTGCATATTTTGTCCACCTCATGAACAAAGTATTTATGAAATTCATGGACAAATTTGTTGTGGTATTCATTGAAGATATTCTGGTATACTCCAAGACACCAGAAGAACACGCTAAACATCTCAGGATTGTACTGGGAGAACTAAGGAAACATAAATTGTACGCCAAATTCAGCAAATGTGAATTTTGGTTAAGACAGGTCGGTTTTCTAGGCCACGTGCTAACCCAAGAAGGTGTTGCCGTAGACCCGGAAAAGGTCAAGGCCGTACTTAGCTGGAAACCACCAGCCAGCGTAACGGATGTATGAAGTTTCTTGGGAATGGTAGGATATTCTCGAAGATTTCTTGAATGATTCTCCACCATAGCAAAACCAATGACCCAGCTACTCAAGAAGGATAAAAAGTTTGTATGGACCGAAGCCTGCGAGAAAAGTTTCCAAGAACTCAAAAGGAAACTGACAACAGCACTAGTATTGGTTGTGCCCGACATACACAAAAGCTTTGAAGTATATTGTGACGCATCCCGAAAGGGCCTCGGATGCGTATTGATGCAAGAAGGCAAGGTAGTCGCCTATGCTTCCAGGCAACTACGGAAACATGAAGAGAATTATCCCCCTCATGACCTGGAATTAGCAGCAGTCATCCATGCACTCAAGGAATGGAGACACTTTTTGCTTGGAAACCGCTGTGAAATATATACAGACCATAAAAGCCTCAAGTATATTTTCACACAGCCAGAACTCAATTTACGGCAACGACGCTGGTTGGAATAAGTGAAGGATTATGATGTTGGCATACACTACCATCCAGGAAAAGCAAATGTAGTGGCAGATGCCCTTAGTCGAAACCCCGGTCCGAGCAACGACAGCCTACCAAATTTGAGACCAAAATTTTAGCGGGAGTTTGCCAAACTCAATTTAATAATTGTCACCGAAGGCAGTGTGTCGAATTTGGAAATACAGCCTACCCTGATAGAAAAGATTAAAGAGGCTCAGCGTGGACACCCCAGCATTGAAGGCATAAAAAGAAAAGTGAATTTGTGCAAGGCCTCAGAATTCGTCATAGACGAGCAGGGAATATTGTGGTACGAAGATAGGCTTTGCGTACCAAATATTAAGGACCTCAAACAGCAAATTCTAGCTGAAGGCCACACCGCCCCGTATTCGATCCATCCTGGAGGAACAAAAATGTACAAGGACCTTCAGGAAAAATTTTGGTGGCACGGTATGAAAAGGGACATAGCCACGTTCATTGCATGTTGTGACTCATGTCAACGCATCAAGGCCGAGCACCAGAAACCAGCCGGACTATTACAACCAAACAAGATACCCGAGTGGAAATGGGACGAGATTGGAATGGATTTTATTGTTGGACTACCTCGGTCACAACACGGAAATGATGCCATATGGGTCATCACAGATAGACTGACTAAGGTGGCACATTTCATCCCGGTGAAGACAACCCACACCACTCAAAAGCTTGCCAGGCTTTATCTCTCCTGTATCGTCTGTTTGCATGGAGTCCCAAAGACTATAATATCCGACAGAGGCACACAGTTCGTCTCTAGATTTTGGGATCACCTACAACAGGCTCTGGGGACCCAACTAGCATTCAGTACAGCGTACCACCCCTAGACGGATGGACAAACTGAACGGGTAAACCAAATTCTAGAAGACATGCTGAGGGCATGTGTCCTCACCTAAGGAACCAGTTGGGAAGAAAGCTTGCCATATGCGGAGTTCGCATACAACAACAGTTACCAAGCCAGCCTACAAATGGCACCCTTTGAAGCCTTGTACGGGCGGAGATGTCGTACCCCATTAAATTGGTCAGAGACCGGAGACAGCCGCATCTTCGGCCCAGACATGCTCAAAGAAGCCGAGGAAAAGGTTAAGCTAATCAGGGACCGACTCAAGACAGCTCAAAGTCGATAGAAGAGTTATTACGATCAAAAACATCGGGGAGTCAGTTTTGAACCCGGTGAGTATGTGTACTTACGAGTATCTCCTATGAGGGGCCTGCAACGATTCAAGGTTAAGGGAAAGCTAGCACCAAGATTCATCAGACCTTTTTGTGTAGTTGCACGGAGAGGCACCGTAGCCTATCAGCTAGACCTACCCGAAGAATTGTCAGACGTACACGACGTGTTCCACGTATCACAGTTAAGGAAGTGCGTAAGAAACCAGGAGAAGCATGTATCCCATGAAAACATTGACGTACAACCAGATCTCACCTATAGGGAACGTCCAATAAAAATATTGGAGGAGTCTGAAAGGAGGACCCGTCAGAAAACAATCAAGTTTTTCAGAGTTCAGTGGAGCAATCACACTGAGAATGAAGCAACATGGGAAAGAGAAGATTTCCTTCGGACAGAGCACCCACACCTATTTGAGGATCAGCAGAAATCTCGGGGACGAGATTTTTCCTAAGGGGGTAGGTGTTGTGACACTCCGAAAATTTTCATTTTGGTTTCAACAAAATTCCTTATTTGATTTGAAGGAGGCTATTTAAAATCTTTTAAAAAGACTCTCCCTCTCAAATAATTTCTCTTATGATAAAATCTTTTTGGGGTTATCCTCAACCTTGATGGTTGGCTTTGAAGGTCATCATTGATGTTGACTCACCACAAATTATTTTTGAAAGTTTTTCTTTTAAAAAGAAATCCTATGAGTTTTGGTTTATTCCTTTTTATTCCAACCATCCCCTTTCACCATGTCTCATATTAAAAAAAATCCCCCAAAACACCTCCCTCCACTTTGGGGCAAGCCAAGTAACCAATCCCAGCAAGTTCAGCTCATTTTTTATTTTTATTCCATTTATTTTTCTCCAAAAACTATTTTTATTTTTATTTTTGGACCTTGGTGGTTTACAAAGGAAGTATCAATTCCCTTTTGAGTTTCGATCTCAAACCAACTCCCCTGGATAGTCCTTAGCACCCACAACCTAGATCCATCAAGATCCACTCTTCCACAATTCAAATTTTTCAACTTTCACTCACTGCAAGTTTGGACCAGATTCATCATTTTTGGTGAAATTCATATTTTCTCTTCTCCAAAAATTCTACCAAAAATCAGGCAACCCCCAGGTGCATTGAGAGGCCACATCACCAAAGATCAGCCCCAGATAAGTTGCCCACATGCCAAAATAATTTCATCGAACACCTTACTTGCACTGTTACTGTGGATGTTTAGAAAGTTCAGTGATTCAGGCGATCGTCAGTGTCGTTTTCTTCAGAGTATTAGCGTCGATCTCACCAGTGCACGCTCTGGCGACTTGTGCACTGCTTCTCCTTCTTATCCAGAGCGCCGCACGCTCTCGTGGACAGGTGCAGGTGTCGGCGGCGGCGTGCTTCACCGACGCCGGCAGCTTCTGCGGTGGCAGAGCCACCCGTGGCGACCAGCGGGAGCCAGCGCCAGCTTTCTGCGCCATCCAGCACCGCCCAAAGCACCCGAGGCCTCCGCGGGGCCATCTACTTGCCAGTGCATGCCACAGCACCGTCGCCGTGGCTTGGCGAGCACAGGGCGCGCTCTCTGCCGCCGACGGGCCCGCCAGGCGTCGTTCCGTCCAAACCGCAGAGCAAGCCAAATCATACCAAGATTAGCTTCTGACTGAAACCGGTGGATCTCCACGTTGATGCCAGCCACCTAAACCACCCATCCGGCCACTACACCACCGTAATCGCCGCCGGAGTTATCCCGTTCACGGGAACCACCTCGGTCCGGCTATAAATAGCCATCCCGAGCTCGCCTTCGACCAGCACTACTCCCTCCATCTCACCAGAACCCTACCAAGTCACCAGGAGGGCCCCAAGGAGGCCTTCTCCTCCATCTTCGGCCGCCCCATTCCGCCTCGGGCTCCAGCTCGATCCACTCAGGTGAGGCCACCCCCTCCTCCCAAACCTCGTCAGTAGCCCTCTGGTGCACCCAGTGCTCTAACCCAGGCTTCAATTCCACCTTCGTAGCTATCCCCGATGAGATCCAACAACGCCCGAACCACCATCCACCGGAGTTGAGGCCGTCATCGACGTGGTGCTCGCCGACGACCAACTCCACCACCCACAGGTGCGGAAGAACTCAAGGAACCCGTAGGTACCACCCGCTCTTCCTAACTCGCCGTGGATCGCCGCCGGCGACCACCGTAGCCTTCGGGCGCCGGCGCGCTCTGTTTTCCTCCCTCCAAATTTCAAACCTGACGAGTGGGACCCCCTCGTCAGTCTCTCTGTTTTATTCGAACCGTTTTCTCTGGAAAGTGCCTTCGGGCAAACTACGCTTTCAGTCTGAAACGTTTTTCTGGCTTTTTCTGTTCAGCCCCCTGGAAAGTTTCTGTTTCATTACAGACAAGTCCCTGGGCTAAAACTTTAATATCTTTTAAACAGAAAATGAGTTTTGAGTGATTCTTCTGTCACTTTTATTTTTCTGTCTAGTTTTTTATCACATCTATTTGAAAAAAAAATTAGAGCACCTTTTGTGCACACATGGTATTTATGTTAGAACGTATTTTTCTTTATACTGTAGATACCGGAGGAGGTGACGGAACCGCGAACTTCACCGAGCTAGACTCCGACTACTTCGAACCAGGCAAGCATGTTTGAACCTTTGATATGATGAGTGTTTTGCATGTTTGCTTTGAGTAGCTAGCTTATGGCATGTTTCATATATGTGGCAGTAAGTGTTATATTGCAAACAAAGTTGATGCAAGTGAGCTTCGAAACTCCATATACTTTATGATGTGAGTTATATGATCATGTGGTGACATGAGAGGTGGTAAGATGGCAGTGTTGAAGCATGCCAGTCTTATGCCAAACCGTTTAACTCCAGGGTCAACGTGACTCAAGTCACGTTACAATCCTTTCCCTTCTGTGCTACCACATGTTTTCTGTAAAGAATATGGTTTAGTAAGTTGCAAACCACTTTCCTCGTACACACCAAATAGAGAGGCCGTGATGAGGGTTCCATGGCCCTGGATTAAAGCCAGTCATCCGGTCAGGGGGCATGGGTGTTTCCGGTTGGGACCGAGAGGGGGGCACCCCTTAGAGCGCGCGTATATAAATTTGATCCCATGCTATTCGAGGTTGTAGCCTCCCCGTCTCAAAGTTTTTCTTGAGCGTTGCCTAGGGTGATTCCTGGCATTGTGAGGTGGAAATGGGTGTGTACTGGATTGATGTGTTTCTACTGAAATACCGTAAGCGGAACTAGTTTTTTGTGACTGCTGAAATCCATTGGCTGTGGTTAAATAGTACAAACTCTGCAGAGTCAAATTCATTCAAGTAATCATACCTTGATCAACGACTGTGTTCAATCTATCTTTGTCAGTATCAGTCTCAGTGACAAAACTCCGGCTAATAAACATGAGTGTTCCGTCCGGTTAATGGTTTATTCCTGTGGTTGGACTAACCCGTTTATTATCATGTGCTGAGTATTTTCTGTGAGTGATATATCTTCATGAATTTATTGAATACAAATGATGAAATATAAGCCCTTCCTGTGAAGTCGCTCAGACGTCCGACTGTGGCATGCTTGCTATTTACTTTCAATATAAGCCCTTTCTGTGATGTCGCTCAGACGTCTGACTGTGGCACCCTTGTTGTTTATTTTCAACATAAGCCCCTTTCGTGATGTCGCTCAGACGTCTGACTGTGGCATCTCTGTTATTTATTTTCATTATAAGCCCTTTTCGAGATGTCGCTCAGACGTCTGACTGTGGCATCGTTGTTATTTACTTTCATTATAAGCCCTTTCCGAGATGTCGCATAGACGTCCGACTGTGGCACGCACTGTCATTTACTTTTCAATATAAGTCCTTTATGTGGTGTCGCTCAGACGCCCGACTGCGGCATGATAATTTATTTATTCTACCTTTCGAGGCGTCGCTCCAGACACCCGATCGGTTTTCAGTTATTTTATGGGATTTTGGGAGGATTACCACCTGACCCCCTTTTTATGCTTCATGCCGTGCAAATATATTATATGAGTGTGCATTGCTAACTGCTCATGGTGCATCGTGTTGCATTTGTTATATCTTATGTCCAAACTATCTTGTGAGTACATTCAAAGTACTCACCTGGCTTGTTGATTTGCCCAGATGTTGACGAAGGCGATCTCATGGATGAAGAGTATGATAGCGAGTCCGACGCCTAGAGGAGTCCCAGTCATTCCCACGCGATCCTGGATTTGGTCACTTGTATTATATCCCTTCCGCTACCCGAATAAATTCATTGAGCCTCAATTCGACGCTCGATGAGCTGCAAGATTAGGAGTCTTGTCACCCACCCCACTTTGACATATCCACCACCACTTTTCTATCGAGCCAGTAGTATGCCATCACACCCTTGTGTTATATCCGCCCTTATGTAAAATATTGGCGTACTTATAATAAATTGTTGGGTGATCTCCGCTCAACCCTGTATAATATTTAATACTACTGGTTTTCTGTATCAAGGTTTTGTCTACCAGTAAGGAGGATTTTCCTATACTGGTCTGCATTAAGGTCGGTTGCTCAATAAGCTTTTATTGAAAAATCGGTCGTGACACCTCTATTCGAGTCTTGTGATGGATAGGCAAGGCATTTCATCTCCGGTCTTCCACGACAACGACATCGTGAACAACTACATCACCAAAACTTCCATCTTCGGACTACAAATGCAAGGCATTGAGCGACTCACCGCAGGCATTCATGAACTTGAAGCACGGACAATGGACTACCTCGACACCAGGTTGGCCGAACAAAGGGATCAAGTACGCGACATGTTGGCCAACTACAAGTCTTCTTCCGCTTCGTCATCTTCAAGGCAGCGACGCTCAAGTGGCCAATCTTCGGAACATCATCGAGCTCAAGCACTACAACTCCATCAAGATGAAGAAGCTCGCGATGCATACACCTACAAGTCCCAAAAAGCTCTACATCAAGCTATGGCCAAACTTCATGAGCACAAGAGAAGACCGCGAGACAAGCACCACCGAGATGGAGCTACGACTACTACCACCACTTCGGCATCTTCGCCAAGTGTTCTCAAGGCCATCCACGGTGACGATGACGAGATGATCGAGCATGGGATTTTCCCTTTGGTCATGGAGGAGAGTGATGATGTGCCATCTTAGGCCTTCATCCACGGTGACAATGACGAGATGGTTGAGCATGGGATTTTCCCTTCGACCACGGCGACGTATGATGACTTGAGTGACTTGTGCCACCATATTGAGAGTGAGAGTGACTTCACCACTAGCCCCATATATGATGAGTTGCCCCAAGTACCATGTGAGGAGATCCACCACCATCACCACTTGAGTGATTTGAGTGACTCCACCATATGTGACATTGAGTGCACCTACCTTGAGGGAGTAAGTGAGCCACCACCACATAGAGAGAGTGAGGCCATTTGCATTGCTAACAACTTGACCTCTACCTCTATTGTGTCTTATCATTTGGTGCTAGGTCCCATATATGATGATGTGCCGATCCGCGACGACTTTGTTCTTCCTATGGACAAGACGATGGCCATGGTGGAATATGATGCACCCCCCACATGCTTCCATCAAGATGAAGATGATGACCACCATTTGGTCTTTCCCACCTCACCTACACCACTTGAGTGGAACAAGAAAGGTAACATAGGTGAAGGTGATGCTCTTGTCCCACTAGTGGACATTCTTGACATTGATTGCTTGCATGATGTTGATCCATCTATTACCATGCTTCCTGCTAGTGTGACTTCCCCATGCGATGATTTACCCATTTATGATGAGTTTGATGATTGCGATGAGGAGTCTATTGGTTGTGATGCCATGTTATATAGGATTTCTTGTGATAATTCTATTGGTCACATCATGTTTGACAATCCGCTTGACTTGTCATATGCTATGCATGAGATCAACAATATGTCATATTTGCAATCTCATCGTAGTGACTATGCATATGCCAGCAACATAAACCCAATTTGCACATATGGCATAGATGACAAGCCCATGGTTATTGGCATTTGTTTTTCTTGTGATAATATGGATATGCTCCCTTTACATCATTTATCTCATATGCCATGCCATGACCACCTAGCTTTGGATATGCATTGTTTTGGATGTTCTCTATTTTCTCCATATGATGTTTTCGCTATTGCTCATGAGGAGACCCCCATAGTTTCCTCATGCATTTTAGGAGATTTTGATCCATCCCATCCATTGCATGATCCCACTACTTGTGTGAACCATATGCTCCCCATGAATAAACATGCTAGTGATGTGCCATATACTTCTATGCTAAATTTGCATCCCCATCGTGTCATACACAATAACTATTCTTTCATGATGGATGACATGTTCTTATACCATGCATCAAATTTCTTTGAGAGATGCTTATCTTGTGATAACTCACATGTGCACATACACATCATGATGGATGATGTGTACATTTACCATGCGCACAATTTCTTTGGTTTGTGTTTCTTTTGTGTAGGTACCCATGAATACTTGTCAACCTCACAATCCCATGAGTTGACAAAACGATCTCTAGAGAGCAATGATGACTTGGGTTCACATGGATTGCCTTTCCCACCGCTCTCTTCGCGCAAAGACTTCGCGCATTTCTTCTTCATGGCCCTCACATGGTTATGGGTTATCGTCCATTACATATTATATGCCCATCTTGCCATGTTAACTTTGCATGATATGCTCATTCCTATGCCTTTGCCATGCATTTGTGACCCATGCTTTGCATTACTCATGATGATTGACTCTACTACTTGTATGTGTATTTGCAAGCTTGGTGGAGATATTACTTGTTATTATCATGTTTGCTATATGCTCCATTCCTACGGTGATACTATGATCTTGCTTTGTGCTCCTGCTTGCGATATGTCATGTGCATTGCCTATATCTCTTATTTGCTCACATGACATGATTTCCATGATTTCCTCTAGTCTGTTGCATCTTCGCTCCACTAGTTTGCACGACTTGATTTCTATGCTTTCTCATGTTGCATCCACCTCTTGGATTACTTGCTCCTATCACATGTTTGGTTGCAACAATGTCATTCCTTCACATATGCCATGTCCCATTGATTGCTACATGCTTGCCTGGATTGCCTCACACATGATGAACAATTGCTCTTTCTATTGTGTTGAGTGCCACTCGTTTTTCACTACACCCTATGCACATTATGCTTGGATTGTCTTGCACTTGCATGTGTTTAGTCATATCATCTTCTTGGGTGTTGTGAATGATGCTTATGCCTACCATAGACCATTCATTGAGAGTCTTATGCATGCTTGCTATGACATTGAGGTATATGCTTATTCTCATGTCCAACCTATTAGCACCTTTTCCTCACCTTTGCATGATTGTTTCCATGATGCTTTTCCTTTTGCTCAATTTAGATGCTTACATTCCATGCCACACTTCTTTGTCAAACCATATGCTATGCTTGATGACAACACTTGTTGGGTGAATCACCTCTTGAATGCTTGGTTTTGCTTTAATGCCAACCACATTTGTTTTTCCAAGTGCTTGTTATCTTTGCTCCTTTTGAAGGACTTACAAGACGGTGCGACATTGGAGAGTGACCATTTCGAGCTTCAACATGCCAAGTGCTTGGTGGTTGTCCACTTCTACACGGCAACGCCTTCTCTTCCCCATGGTGATGAAGATCACGATCCGTGGACGGATCTCTCCCAAGGGGGGGAGATGATGCGGAGCATCCTTCGACCACCACCATGGAGGTCACACCACCACCGCAAGCACGGAGAGAACCTACGACAAGAGCTCACGCATGCGCCATCGAGAACGAGGTGAACTCCTTCCTCTTCGAGCTCCACTCAAATTCATTCAAGAGTCAGACTCTACCTCAAATGGGCACGCTATGCATTCGTAGGTACTTCGAACATGATCGCGAGGAAGCATGGAGGGATCACCAAGTTCATCGGAGACCTACGGATGAGAAGAAGGAGGAAGGAAACGAGAAAGACGCGAAGACGTGGAGGCTCGGGACACCCCGGGTGCCCGGACCACTGCCTCCGGGTGCCCGGCCTCTGGATGGGAGATGGCCCTGGTCGCCCCAGGTGCCCGGCCAGGAGACCCTGGGTGCCCGGCCTCCCAACCTGGGAGTTGCACCGCCGCCCAGGGTGCCCGGGCTGCTACCCCCGGGTGCCCGGCCCTTCCCCACCTGGCACTGGAGATTGCCCCCGGGTGCCCGGGCCGCCACTCCCCGGGTGCCCGGCCCAGCAGCCTGGGCGCTGCCCCTCCACCCCGGGTGCCCGGCCTTCTCCTGGCCGCAGGCCCAGCCGGCACCGGGTGCCCGGGCCCTCAGCCCCCGGGTGCCCGGCCCCAACAGCAACAAGGGCGCAGCCCCCTGACCGGACCGGGTGCCCGGTCCCTCGCACCCCGGGTGCCCGGACCCCTCCGAGAGTGTCTCCGTTTTCAGGGTCATTTTGGACCTTTGTATCCCTCTCTCCCTCTATTTCGTCCCTAGACTATATATAGCCCTCTCCTAGCCATTTAGAGGATAGCAAAGTATTTGATAGACATTTGTGAGCTTTGCTCCAAGGATCCACTCCACTAGGAGATCAAGACCTCCTCTTGGAGTGACCAAACATCAAGACCTCCTCCTTGGGGAAGGATCCCCATCATAGGATCATCAAGCCCTCATCTCCTTCATAGGATTTGGGATGAACTCTACCATGTATCTTGTTTCCCTTTGATTGTTCATGTACCTTGTGGATCTTGTGTGTTTGTTAGTCTAGTGGATGTGTGATTTGGACTTGTTCTTGAGTGTTCCTCTTGTTTTCCCTCTTGTGTTCATCTTGTTCTTGGGGATTCCCCCTCCAATTCGTGAAAGATCTTCACTTAGGGTTCCACCCTACAACAATTGAAGTGGGCTTTGCGAGCTAAGGTTCGCAAAGTTGTCCAAGGGGACGCTAACACTCAATTCTTTCATATGATCGCCAATGGCATGTTGGGGAACGTAGCAGAAATTCAAATTTTCCTACGCGTCACCAAGATCTATCTATGGAGAAACCAGTAACGAGTAGAAAGAGAGTGCATCTACATACCCTTGTAGATCGCTAAGCGGAAGCGTTCAAGTGAACGGGGTTGATGGAGTCGTACTCGTCGTGATTCAGATCACCGATGATCCTAGTGCCGAACGGACGGCACCTCCGCGTTCAACACACGTACAGCTCGACGACGTCTCCCACGCCTTGATCCAGCAAGGAGAGAGGGAGAGGTTGAGGAAGACTCCATCCAGCAGCAGCACAACGGCGTGGTGGTGATGGAGGAGCGTGGCAATCCTGCAGGGCTTCGCCAAGCACCTACGGGAGAGGAGGAGGTGTCACGGGAGGGAGGGAGGCGCCAAGGGCTCAGGTGTGGATGCCCTCCCTCCCCTCCACTATATATAGGGGCAGGGGAGAGGGGGGAGGCGCAGCCTTGCCCCTTCCTCCAAGGAAGGGGTGCGGCTAAGAGGGGGGGAGGAGTCCATCCTCCCCAAGGCACCTCGGAGGTGCCTTCCCCCTTTAGGACTCTCCCCTTTTTCCTATATCTTGGCGCATGGGCCTCTAGGGGCTGGTGCCCTTGGCCCATGTAGGCCAAGGCGCACCCCCTACAGCCCATGTGGCCCCCCCGGGGCAGGTGGCCCCACCCGGTGGGCCCCCGGGACCCTTCCGGTGGTCCCGGTACAATACCGATGACCCCGAAACTTGTCCCGATGGCCGAAACAGGACTTCCTATATATAAATCTTTACCTCCGGACCATTCCGGAACTCCTCGTGACATCCGGGATCTCATCCGGGACTCCGAACAACATTCGGTAACCACATACAAACTTCCTTTATAACCCTAGCGTCATCGAACCTTAAGTGTGTAGACCCTACGGGTTCGGGAGACATGTAGTCATGACCGAGATGTTCTCCGGTCAATAACCAACAGCGGGATCTGGATACCCATGTTGGCTCCCACATGTTCCACGATGATCTCATCGGATGAACCACGATGTCAAGGACTCAATCAATCCCGTATACAATTCCCTTTGTCTAGCGGTATGGTACTTGCCCGAGATTCGATCGTCGGTATACCGATACCTTGTTCAATCTCGTTACCGGCAAGTCTCTTTACTTGTTCCGTAACACATCATCCCGTGATCAACCCCTTGGTCACATTGTGCACATTATGATGATGTCCTACCGAGTGGGCCCAGAGATACCTCTCCGTTTACACGGAGTGACAAAATCCCAATCTCGATTCGTGCTAACCCAACAGACACTTTCAGAGATACCCGTAGTGTACCTTTATAGCCACCCAGTTACGTTGTGACGTTTGGCACACCCAAAGCACTCCTACGGTATCCGGGAGTTGCACAATCTCATGGTCTAAGGAAATGATACTTGACATTAGAAAAGCTTTAGCATACGAACTACATGATCTTGTGCTAGGCTTAGGATTGGGTCTTGTCCATCACATCATTCTCCTAATGATGTGATCCCGTTATCAACGACATCCAATGTCCATGGTCAGGAAACCGTAACCATCTATTGATTAACGAGCTAGTCAACTAGAGGCTTACTAGGGACATGGTGTTATCTATGTATCCACACATGTATCTGAGTTTCCTATCAATACAATTCTAGCATGGATAATAAAAGATTATCATGAACAAGGAAATATAATAATAATCAATTTATTATTGCCTCTAGGGCATATTTCCAACAGTCTCCCACTTGCACTAGAGTCAATAATCTAGTTCACATCGATATGCGATTAACACTCAAGGTCACATCCCCATGTGACTAACACCCAAAGAGTTTACTAGAGTCAATAATCTAGTTCACATTTACCATGTGATTAACACTCGATGAGTTCTGGGTTTGATCATGTTATGCTTGTGAGAGAGGTTATAGTCAACGGGTCTGAACCTTTCAGATCTGTGTGTGCTTTACAAATCTCTATGTCATCTCCTAGATGCAGCTACCACGTTCTATTTGGAGCTATTCCAAATAACTGTTCTACTTGGAGCTATTCTAAATTGTTGCTCCATTATACGTATCCGGTATCTCTACTCAGAGCCATCCGGATAGGTATTAAGCTTGCATCGTCGTAACCCTTTACGACGAACTCTTTTACCACCTCCATAATTGAGAAAATTCCTTAGTCCACTAGTTACTAAGGATAACTTTGACCGTTGTCCTGTGATCCATTCTTGGATCACTCTTGTACCCCTTGACTGACTCATGGCAAGGCACACTTCAGGTGCGGTACACAGCATAGCATACTGAAGAGCCTACGTCTTAAGCATAGGGGACGACCTTCATCCTTTCTCTCTATTCTGCCGTGGTCGAGCTTTAAGTCTTAACTTCGTACCTTACAACTCAGGCAAGAACTCCTTCTTTGACTGGTCCATCTTGAACACCTTCAAGATCATGTCAAGGTATGTGCTCATTTGAAAGTATTATTAAGCATTTTGATCTATCCTTATAGATCTTGATGCTCAATGTTCAAGTAGCTTAATCCAGGCTTTCTATTGAAAAACACCTTTCAAATAACCCTATATGCTTTCTAGAAATTCTACATCATTTCTGATCATTAATATGTCAACAACATATACTCATCAGAAATTCTATAGTGCTCCCACTCACTTCTTTGGAAATACAAGTTTCTCATAAACTTTGTATACACCCAAAATCTTTGATCATCATCAAAGCATACATTCCAACTCCAAGATGCTCACTCCAGTCCTCAGAAGGATTGCTGGAGCTTTGCATACTTATTAGCATATTTCAGGATAGACAAAATCTTCCGGTTGTATCACATACAACCTTTCCTCAAGAATCGTCGAGGAAACAATGTTTTGACATCCTATCTGCAAGATTTCATAAATAATGCAGTAATTGCTAATATAATTCCAACAGACTCTTAGCATCGCTACGAGTGAGAAAGTCTCATCGTAGTCAACTCCTTGAACTTGTCGAAAAACATCTTAACGACAAGTCGAGCTTTCTCAATGGTGACACTTACCATCATTGTCTGTCTTCCTTTCAAAATCCATCTCCACTCAACAGCCTTACGACCATCGAGTTGTTCTGCCAAAGTCTACACTTTGTTTTCATACATGGATCCTATCTCGGATTTTATGGCCTTGAGCCATTTATCGGAATCCGGGCCCACCATCGCTTCTCCATAGCTCGTAGGTTCATTGTTGTCTAGCAACATGACTTCCAAGACAGGATTACGTACCACTCTGAAGTAGTACGCATCCTTGTCATCCCACGAGGTTTGGTAGTGACTCGATCCGAACTTTCATGATCACTATCATAAGCTTCCACTTCAGTTGGTGTACGTGCCATAGGAACAACTTCCTGTGCCCTGCTACACACTTGTTGAAGTGACGGTTCAATAACCTCATCAAGTCTCCACCATCCTCCCACTCAACTTTTCGAGAGAAACCTTTCCTCGAGAAAGGACCCAATTCTAGAAACAATTCATATTGCTTTCGGGTCTGAATTAGGAGGTATACCCAACTGTTTTGGGTGTCCTATGAAGATGTACTTTATCCGCTTTGGGTTCGAGCTTAATCCTGAAACTTTTTCACATAAGCGTCGCAGCCCCAAACCTTTAAGAAACGACAACTTAGGTTTCTCTAAACCATAATTCATACGGTGTCATCTCATCGGAATTACGTGGTGCCCTATTTAAAGTGAATGTGGTTGTCTCTAATGCCTAACCCATGAACGATAGTGGTAATTCGATAAGAGACATCATGGTATGCACCATATCCAATAGGGTGCAACTATGACGTTTGGACACACCATCACACTATGGTGTTCCAGGCTGTATCAGTTGTGAAACAATTTCCACAATGTCTTAATTCTGTGCCAAACTCGTGATTCAGATATTCATCTCTATGATCATATCATAGATCTTTTATCCTCTTGTCACGACGATCTTTCAACTTCACACTGAAATTACTTGAACCTTTCAATAATTCAGACTCGTGATTCATCAAGTAAATATACTCAACATCTACTCGAATCATCTGTGAAGTAAGAACATAACGATGTTCACTGCATGCCTCAGCACTCATTGGACTGCACACATCAAAATGTGTTACTTCCAACAAGTTGCTATCTTGTTCCATCTTACTGAAAACGAGGCTTTTCAGTCATCTTGCCCATGTGGTATGATTTGCATGTCCCAAGTGATTCAAAATCAAGTGAGTCCAAACGATCCATCTGCATGGAGTTTCTTCATGCGTATACACCAATAGACATGGTTCGCATGTCTCAAACTTTTCTAAAACGAGTGAGTCCAAAGATCCATCAACATGGAGCTTCTTCATGCGTTTTATGCCATTATGACTTACATGGCAGTGCCACAAGTAAGTGGTACTATCATTACTATCTTATATCTTTTGGCATGAAAATGTGTATCCCTACGATCAAAATTCAATAAACCATTCCTTTAGGTGCAAGAGCACTTATTCAGGTTTAATACTAATCTTGATGGTAGAGGGAGCGTGCGATGTTAGATCACATCAAACTTGGAAACACTTCCAACACGTATCGTCAGCTCACCATTAGCTAGTCTCCATTTTATTCCG
The DNA here is from genome assembly GCF_002162155.2 of Triticum dicoccoides. NCBI lineage: Eukaryota > Viridiplantae > Streptophyta > Magnoliopsida > Poales > Poaceae > Triticum > Triticum dicoccoides. The sequence goes on from NC_041391.1 coordinate 235,535,488, forward strand.
TAGCTTTTATTTCGAGTTACTAACACTTAGCAACTGAACCGGTATCTAATACCCTGGTGCTACTAGGAGTACTAGCAAAGTACACATTAACACAATGTATATCCAATATACTTCTATCGACCTTGCCAGCCTTCTTATCTACCAAGTATCTAGGGTAATTCTGCTCTAGTGGTTGTTCCCCTTATTACAGAAGCACTTAGTCTCGGGTTTGGGTTTTACCTTGGGTTTCTTCACTAGAGCAGCAGCTGATTTGCCGTTTCATGAAGTATCCCTTCTTGCCCTTGCCCTTCTTGAAACTAGTGGTTTCACCAACCATCAACAATTGATGCTCCTTCTTGATTTCTACTTTCGCGGTGTCAAACATCGCGAGTATCTCAAGGATCATCATATCTATCCCTGATATGTTATAGTTCATCACGAAGCTCTAACAGCTTGGTGGCAATGACTTTGGAGAACCATCACTGTCTTATCTGGAAGATCAACTCCCACTCGATTCAAATGATTGTTGTACTCAGACAATCTGAGCACAAGCTCAACAATTGAGCTTTTCTCCTTAGTTTGCAGGTTAAGAAAGTCATCGGAGGTCTTATACCTCTTGACATGGGCACGAGCCTGAAATCCCAATTTCAGCCCTCAAAACATCTCATATGTTTCGCGATGTTTCAAAAACGTCTTTGGTGCCTCAACTCTAAACCGTTTAACTGAACTATCACGTAGTTATCAAAACGTGTATGTCAGATGTTCGCAACAACCACAGACAAAGTTCGAGGTTCAGCACACTGAGCGGTGCATTAAGGACATAAGCCTTCTATGAAGCAATGAGGACAATCCTCAGTTTACGGACCTAGTCCGCATAATTTCTACTATCAACTTTCAACTAATTTTTCTCTAGGAACATATCTAAACAGTAGAACTATAGCGTGAGCTACGACATAATTTGCAAAAACCTTTTGACTATGTTCAGGATAATTAAGTTCATCTTATGAACTCCCACTCATATAGACATCCCTCTAGTCATCTAAGTGATTACATGATCCGAGTCGAACTAGGCCGTGTCCGATCATCAAGTGAGACGGACTAGTCATCATCGGTGAACATCTTCATGTTGATCGTATCTTCTATACGACTCATGCTCGACCTTTCGGTCTCCGTGTTCCGAGGCCATGTCTGTACATGCTAGGCTCGTCAAGTTAACCCTAAGTGTTTCGCGTGTGTTCCAAGGCCATGTCTGTACATGCTAGGCTCGTCAACACCCGTTGTATTTGAGCGTCTGAATAAAACACCCGATCATCACGTGATGTTTTGAAACAGCGAACTGTCGCAACGGTGCACAGTTAGGGGAGAACACTTCTTGAAATTGTGGTAAGGGATCATCTTATTTACTACCGTCGTACTAAGCAAATAAGATGTATAAACATGATAAACATCACATGCAATCAAATAGTGACATGATATGGCCATCATCACTTTGCTCCTTTTGATCTCCATCTTCGGGGCTCCATGATCATCATCGTCACCGGCATGACACCATGATCTCCATCATCATGATCTCCATCATCGTGTCTTCATGAAGTTGCCTCGCCAACTATTACTTCTACTACTATGGCTAACGGTTAGCAATAAAGTAAAGTAATTACATGACGTTTAAGTTGACACGCAGGTCACAAATAAATAAAGACAACTCCTATGGCTCCTGCCGGTTGTCATACTCACCGACATGCAAGTCGTGATTCCTATTACAAGAACATGATCAATCTCATACATCACATATATCATTCATCACATCCTTTTTGGCCATATCACATCACATAGCATACCCTGCAAAAACAAGTTAGACGTCCTCTAATTGTTGTTTGCATGTTTTACGTGGCTGCTATGGGTTTCTAGCAAGAACGTTTCTTACCTACGCATGAACCACAACGTGATATGCCAATTGCTATTTACCCTTCATAAGGACCCTTTTTATCGAATCCGATCCGACTAAAGTGGGAGAGACAGACACCCGCCAGCCACCTTATGCAACTAGTGCATGTTTGTCGGTGGAACCGGTCTCACGTAAGCGTACGTGTAAGGTTGGTCCGGGCCGCTTCATCCCACGATGCCGCCGAATCAAGATAAGACTAGTAACGGCAAGCATATTGAACAATATCGACGCCCACAACTACTTTGTGTTCTACTCGTGCAAAGAATCTACGCAATAGACCTAGCTCATGATGCCACTGTTGGGGAACGTAGCAGAAATTCAAATTTTTCCTACGCGTCACCAAGATCTATCTATGGAGAAACCAGCAACGAGTAGAAAGAGAGTGCATCTACATACCCTTGTAGATCGCTAAGCGGAAGCGTTCAAGTGAACGGGGTTGATGGAGTCGTACTCGTCGTGATTCAGATCACCGATGATCCTAGTGCCGAACGGACGGCACCTCCGCGTTCAACACACGTACAGCTCGACGACATCTCCCACGCCTTGATCCAGCAAGGAGAGAGGGAGAGGTTGAGGAAGACTCCATCCAGCAGCAGCACAACGGCGTGGTGGTGATGGAGGAGCGTGGCAATCCTGCAGGGCTTCGCCAAGCACCTACGGGAGAGGAGGAGGTGTCACGGGAGGGAGGGAGGCGCCAAGGGCTCAGGTGTGGATGCCCTCCCTCCCCTCCACTATATATAGGGGCAGGGGAGAGGGGGGAGGCGCAGCCTTGCCCCCTCCTCCAAGGAAGGGGTGCGGCTAAGGAGGGGGGAGGAGTCCATCCTCCCCAAGGCACCTCGGAGGTGCCTTCCCCCTTTAGGACTCTCCCCTTTTTCCTTTATCTTGGCGCATGGGCCTCTAGGGGCTGGTGCCCTTGGCCCATGTAGGCCAATGCGCACCCCCTACAGCCCATGTGGCCCCCCGGGGCAGGTGGCCCCACCCGGTGGGCCCCCGGGACCCTTCCGGTGGTCCCGGTACAATACCGATGACCCCGAAACTTGTCCCGATGGCCGAAACAGGACTTCCTATATATAAATCTTTACCTCCGGACCATTCCGGAACCCCTCGTGACGTCCGGGATCTCATCCGGGACTCCGAACAACATTCGGTAACCACATACAAGCTTCCTTTATAACCCTAGCGTCATCGAACCTTAAGTGTGTAGACCCTACGGGTTCGGGAGACATGCAGACATGACCGAGACGTTCTCCGGTCAATAACCAACAGCGGGATCTGGATACCCATGTTGGCTCCCACATGTTCCACGATGATCTCATCGGATGAACCACGATGTCAAGGACTCAATCGATCCCGTATACAATTCCCTTTGTCTAGCGGTATTTTACTTGCCCGAGATTCGATCGTCGGTATACCGATACCTTGTTCAATCTCGTTACCTGCAAGTCACTTTACTCGTTCCGTAACACATCATCCCGTGATCAACTCCTTGGTCACATTGTGCACATTATGATGATGTCCTACCGAGTGGGCCCAGAGATACCTCTCCGTTTACACGGAGTGACAAAATCCCAATCTCGATTCGTGCCAACCCAACAGACACTTTCAGAGATACCCGTAGTGTACCTTTATAGCCACCCAGTTACATTGTGACGTTTGGCACACCCAAAGCACTCCTACGGTATCCGGGAGTTGCACAATCTCATGGTCTAAGGAAATGATACTTGACATTAGAAAAGCTTTAGCATACGAACTACATGATCTTGTGCTAGGCTTAGGATTGGGTCTTGTCCATCACATCATTCTCCTAATGATGTGATCCCGTTATCAACGACATCCAATGTCCATGGTCAGGAAACCGTAACCATCTATTGATTAACGAGCTAGTCAACTAGAGGCTTACTAGGGACATGGTGTTGTCTATGTATCCACACATGTATCTGAGTTTCCTATCAATACAATTCTAGCATGGATAATAAACGATTATCATGAACAAGGAAATATAATAATAATCAATTTATTATTGCCTCTAGGGCATATTTCCAACATGGCAAGCATAGAAAGAAAAGGATCTTTCAGCTTGAGCAAGACGAGGGAACGATCTTAGGGCAGGAGAACTTATAATTATACATAACCAGTTATTACAAATAGCTATTTGGGCCTCCAGAGGATAATTTTGTGTCCTTGGTTGAGTCTAGGATTGAGGATGTGCCTCAGCTGGCTACAGATGAGAATGAGGTATTAACTGCACCATTCTCGGAGAAAGAGATGTTTGAAGCGATTTCACAGATGAAGAATAATAAAGCTCCGGGGCTGGATGGATTTCCGGTGGGGTTTTATAAGAAATGTTGGCACATTATTAAAGGAGATTTGTTACCGATGTTCCATGATCTATTCTCCGTACAGCTTCAGTTGTTTCACTTCAACTTTGGAACAATAACTTTACTTTCGGAGAAAACAGAGGCTGTGAGAATTGAGCAGTTTAGGCCTATCTTTCTTATTAATGTTAGTTTCAAAAAAATTTACCAAGGTTGGGACAAATAGACTCGCACAGATTGCGCACTCTGTGGTGCAGCCGACCCAAACTGCTTTCATGCCAGACAAAAACATCCTAGAAGGGGTTGTGGTCCTTCATGAAACGCTCCATGAAATCCATACGAAAAAGCTAGACGGGGTTGTTTTCAAAGTGGATTTCGAAAAAGCATACGATAAAGTCAAATGGCCATTTCTGCAACAAGCTTTGCGCATGAAAGGTTTCGACCCGGCTTGGAGACACCAAGTTGTCCTTCACGCAAAAAGGGAGTGTTGTCAAAGTGAATGACGACATAGGTCACTCATCTAGAAATAGTGATCTAGAAATAGTGACCTTGAAACCTTTCACTATTTTCATGTTTCTCACTAGTACCTCATCTAGTTGTTGGAAGGGCAAGCTGATGTCGTATGGGGGCCGTCTAATTCTGATTAATTCGGTCCTCACGAGCATGCCTATGTTTCTCTTGTCGTTTTTCGAGATACCAGTTGGAATTCAGAAACGACTGGATTTCTATCGATCCCGCTTTTTCTGGCAGAGTGATGACCTGAAAAGGAAGTATAGACTCACTAAGTGGGATATTATTTGTCGACCGAAAGACCAAGGGGGTCTAGGTATCGAAAATCTTGAGGTTAAAAACAGATGTCTTCTCAGCAAGTGGCTGTATAAGCTATCTGTAGAGTCGGAGGCCACGTGGGTGCAGATTCTGCGTAATAAGTACCTTCATTCGAAAACTTTGTCACAGGTGACAGTCAGGCCGACGGACTCACCTTTTTGGAAAGGACTGATGAGAGTTAAATCGGTCATTTTTAACAGAACAAAGTTTCTAGTCAAAAACGGTACTTCTATGAGATTCTGGGAGGATACATGGCTAGGGGAAACACCCCTCGCGCTTCAATATCCCTCCCTTTATAGCATAGTGCAACGAAGAGACGCTTTCGTTGCAACCGTGCTTCAGTCGACTCCCCTCAATATCCACTTTAGGAGAGCACTTGCCGAACCCCGTTGGGAAGCATGCCTCCATTTGGTGAGAAGACTGATGGATGTGCAGCTTTCTCAACAGCCGGACATGTTGTGCTGGAAGCTAACCAGGAATGGAGAGTTCACGGTTAAATCTACTTATTTAGATGTGATCAACTCTAGCTCTATTCCTAGTTCGAAACATGTTTGGAATGTCAAAGTGCCTTTGAGAGTTAAAGTGTTCATGTGGTTTGTACGCAAACAAGTCATTTTAACTAAGGACAATTTGACAAAGTGCAACTGGTTCTACGAGATGTAGTTTTTGTGATCGGGATGAGACCATCAAACACCTCTTTCTTGACTGTTCGATGGTGAAGGTTTTATGGCGGATTGTTCACATTGCTTTTAATATTACTTCTCCGAATAATATCACCACGTTATTTGGGACGTGGCTTGACGGGATAGATTCCCAAACAGCGAGACACATTCGTGTAGGAGTATGTGCTTTACTTTGGGCAGTCTGGAACTACAGGAATGATTTGGTTTTTAACAGAACAACAAATACTCGTTTTTTGTAGGTTATCTTCCGAGCCACTGCGTTGATCCGTATGTGGTCGCTACTCACTCAGACGGAGGCCAGGGAGCGTTTGGTTACCGGATCTACCCGATGGGAGATGGTAGCTCGGGCTATATTCAACCGGTTTGGATGACGGTCATGTAATAGGATAGGCAAGAGCCTTTTTGTGGTTCGTTTGTTTAAGACTTCATGACCTTTGTTGAACTTATTTGCTTTATAATAAAGGTGGCCGTATGCATCGTTCTGATGCAGAGGCCGGAGTTATACCCTTTTTTCAGGAAAAAAAAAAGTGCATCTCCGGCATGGAGATACATGTCCTTAAGCTCCATCCCGTTTATGAGACGCCGGAACGCAGCCATGGTGCGCCGGTTCAGGTTGGTGTTGCTTTTGTCAGCAGCGCCGACCAAACAAAGGCAGGGCAGTGGAGCAGCAATGCTTGAGATCATCCAGGAATAACAACTGGTGAAAATCAGTTTGTCGAGTCTTGAGAGTATATAGAAGGCGGGGCTAGATATTATTTCAGAAAAGAGATTTATATAGATCACATATATGATGCAACATCTGTGTGAAGCCTTCAAAAGCTATGTAGAGTACTCTTTTCCCGCAAAAAAGAGAGAAGAAGCTACATACTTTTATTCATCCAGCCGGGGTCTATCCTCCTTTGGGAAGACTAAGTACTTTTTATTCATTTATTTGTAGCTGGTCTTTTTCTACAGCTATTTGTAGCTTGTCTTTATACCCATGTGATCGATAACGTTGCCATGCCCATGCGTGCGCCACGTGCTCCCGTATGTGGCAGCTATTTATGTAGCTAGGTACGTGGGTATTTGAGCTCGAAGGATTAAATTTGCTGGCGGCGGCTGGTGTAGGCCCCGGTGAACTTCCGGCCGCCGGAGCCGGCCTGGCGCTGGCAGTTGAAGTACTTTGCGGCGACGGGCGCACCAAGGTTTTAGCGGCGGGCGAAGTTGCGGGTGTTGAAGTTGTGGCGCATCGACGGTGCGTACACCGTGTTCCGCCCGAGCTGCCGGAACAGCACCAGCACCATGCGGTGGATCCCCGTCGCCGGCGTCGGGTTCTCGTAGCACACCACCTCCCGCCCTTCAGACAATGAAGAAAAATTTACATCCAAACTGTCCAGAGAGGCCAAGTCATGTACTATTATTGCATTCACGAGGGGCAGTGCTCACCGTAGGTGTCATCCATTGATCCTGGGATATCGGTTACCATCCTGCATGGAGCATGGACATGAATCAGTCGGTCGATAGTTAGTTAGGATATATTGGATCTATATCTAGCTGTACTCACAATGAACCTAGCTATCCTGAATAATGCACATATATTTATAGTATGTCATGTCCATTGACACGCCTGCCACAAGCATATTTGTGGTCATGTACGTACGTGCATGATCCATGAGTATCTTATTATTATGATCATGCATGCACCAATACATATATCCACCGTTACATGTGATGCATGTATAGATTATATTTCCTAATCCACGGCATGCAAGAGCAAGCTAGCTAGGGTTGCACTCAGCCTCTCACCAGTGAAGATATTCCCTCAAGGTCGGATTGCTGGGGTTAGGAGCATCAGGATCCACCATGACCTGCATGTATCACATTCACAGATTACACAGTTAACTTGGACAAACCACAGTGCTGTAAACATAAATGACTAATAAATCATGGGCTTACAAGGGTGTATGTCACGCTGATATCGTCGCCGCCAATCTCGACGCTCGGCTTGCCCGATACCGCCGGTGAGCGGAACTCCATGCCGTTAATGACAAACCTACCGTCATAGAGCACTGTCAGATCAACTGTGCTACGGAAGGGGTCCAACACATCTCCTACTACTCGTGATGTAAGCAAGGAGTCATTCGACATTTCTAGTGTATATATGATGTTGTAGTATAGTATACGCAGATGTATGTGTGTTGATGTCTAGCTTCAGTGTGATGGCTCGGTATAAAGATACTACAGGGCTAGAGGTACTTAGGCGTCATATTTATAGTAGCTACCCATGAGAAGATCGAGAAACCGCCATGCATATCACATGCAGCTCCAATCCTTGTCATCGTTCCTTGTATGCCCTTGATAGTAATTTTCGCTCCACTAAATTTGACCAGTCGTGCATGCTGATTCCAGGCATGTCTTTCTAGCTAGCTAGAATGACGTATGTAGTAAAGCTAACTAGCATCTCTTTGCACAATTATTGGGGGGCATATACACATCTACAATTTGATGTGTGTACGGGCCAACATATTGTGCGACATTTGTATGATATGACGAAACACGTGGAGGACCAAAAGTGTTGTTATGATTCCGAACTCATGTGAGCTCGGGTGGACAGTAAAAATAAAATAAAATAAAAATATGATTTTCTTGTGCCAGGTGATGAAACTTTGCAAGCAATCAAACATTTGTCAATGTTTGGCACAAAAAAATCAGATTTTTTTTTGATTTTTTTCATTTTATTTGACATCCGAGCTCAGATGAGCTCGGGATCGGAACAGATGCGTCCGTGGAGGACCGACCACTTTTGACGAAGCTTGGTGATCGCTAGCTTCGCATTGTTTCTCCAGCTCTGAACTGTCATCGAGTATTGTTTACAGGCTACACAAATATTGGCTTACCAGCTTACTTTCCTCAACATTTACTGAAAGTACGTAAAACTTTTCTCTCGCCAACGAATATATAGGCAAATATATATCGTCACACATATAGATGCAAATATGCATAAGGAATATGTCATATAACAATATATTACCCTGCAAAAAAAACAATATATTGCTCGATGGCCAGGCAAAAAACTTGCCCAAATATTCATCTCATACAACCGGTACGCGTAGACAACCCCGAAATTAAATCTCACCTAGAGTATCTCAGGTGGTGGTGAGATTGATATAATTAACTATGAAAAACACACTTATGAGGGTGAAAGGTGTTTGATTTTTTTTTGCGGGGTAGTGAAAGGTGTTTGATAGGCTAGCTATATTAATGGGAGTGGAGAGAAAAAGAGTTAGGGAGGTGGGGGAGAGAGCGAATATTCATTTCTAAGCCCAGACTCATCTGTACCTGGTCAAAAAAAAATCACAAAAAATACAAAAGGATCCAAGTTTTTTTTTTGCATGGTAGATAATTTGGTGCGTGAGGTGCGCTCCAAATTTCAAATCATTTGGGCATATGGATAGCTTTCAGCAAAAAAGACAAATTGATGTCAGAACAGTACATGAACAATACATTTTTTTACGGATCATAAATTTGTCTTTTTTTGTTGAGAGCTACTCAGATGTCCAAATGATCTGAAATTTAAAACACACCTCACGCACCAAATTATCTAACATGCAAAAGAAATAGAATTTTGTGATTTTTTTCTAATATTCGTTTTGAATTTTTCTTCCGCGCGGGTCCAGATGAATCTGGGCACCGAATCGCTACTCTCGGGAAAAGAGTGTGCACTTTAATAGATAAGAGGTGAGGGAGAGAGAGGGGCAGATCGGAGTGAGATCCAGTGCCTTGGCACACACAAGACACGGATGAACAGTATCGTGCCTTGAGGGCATCTCCTGGCCGTTGGATCTACAAGCGACGGTCCGATGAACATCAAGAGTCACCGCTACAGAACATCGCTACAGGAAGTCTGCTACAGGACAATCGCTACAGGACCAACACACTGTAGCGTGGAGTACTGTTCACTGAAATTTGGAACCTTGATTTCCGATCTAACGACTGAAAGCTCAAGGCATTGCACTATTCACGTGTGCCTTGTGTGTGCCAAGGCACCGGATCTCGGTCCGAGGAGATCTAGCTAGTGTGGGATGGCGGACGAGGGAGAGAGAGCTATCCTGGGCTTGAGGAGGGAGATGTGGCTAGCTAGATTAGAAAATGGAGATGCCTAAGGTGGGGGTGTGACAGGATTATGAGGGGAAGCGAAGGAATTTCGGTTTCAATTATTGAGGTAAATTACCGGAAGACGATTTGTGGCATTGAGGGGCGGAGGCACGCATGCATGCAGTCGTATGATCGCGTCAAGATTTGGAAAGTGGTTTTGTGAGTTAATTGCACAGAAGTACCACAATTCAGGCACAGATTGGTACCACGATTGCTAATTTTTGCGTGTCAGTACCAACATTGGTCCAAATTTTTGCAAATTGGACTAAAACGCGTATTTATACGTATTGACGCCCGATCCGACAGGTCGGGCCCACCCGTCAGGTGCCACGCTGGCCAATCGGCGCGTGCCCGCGCGTGCCCGCATGCTGACTAGGACGAGCCAGTGCGCTGCTGTCCTAACCGGCCCGGTCGCACCAGCTCCAGCCCGGCCGCACCATTCCCCTCCCCTCCTCCTCCTCGCTCGAACCCTCCATCGCCGCCGACCGCGTCCCGACTGCCGGCCGGCCGCCGCACCGCCCCGCCGACGCCATGGTTTTGGAGGACGAAAGCAGCGACGACCATTCTAGCCCCCCGTACATGCATTCTTCCTCCACAGACGGTCTCAACGAGGTCAGTACAGGGTTAGGGTTAGGGTTTCATATTTGGGATTTCTTGATTTGGTTCATTTCGCTAGGTTTTGATTTGGCCATTGTCTTTGTGCGAGCTTCTGCAGGTTCCTTTCACCATTGAAGATCCAGATTACAAGGGGCTTGAGCTGGATGTGATGTCTCCATGTGAGAAGCACGGCATGGCATCTGAGAGGCTTGTTGCCTTTGAAGGAACAAACACAGGCAGGAGGTTTTTAGCATGTGCACAGCCGGTATGTATTGTAGGATTCTAGGCATACTGATTTTTTGTCTTACTTGGTCAGTGCCATATTGAACTCTGTTTGCTGGAGTACTCTGCTTGGTGTCAACATTTTGATTCATAGTGGTTAGAGTAGCTTATTTAGGTCAAGCATGAGTATATTTTGCTGGAGAACAATGGCTGAACCTAGTCAGTCAGCTACTCAAGTGGCTGCTCCTCTTGTTAAATGTAGTGGTCTGATGCTAAATTTAGACATTCTTTTTGGCAACTGCAGTGATTTTGTGTAATTACTTGCTGTATGAACTGTTTTTTTGTTGTTATTGTTTTTGCAGGAAGGTAGCAATTGTGGCTTTGTTGAATGGGTTGATCACCAGTGGCCCCCAACAATGCAGAATGCATTGTTGAAGCTATGGGCAATGGTTGAAGATGCCAAAAGTGCTAGGGTGAATGACAATCTTGAAAATTCTTTCACTATCCACCATCTGACAGAAGAGAAGAACAAGCTGGAGGCCAACTATGACAAGCTAGTCCAAGATGTGCATGAGCTGATGAACTTCCAGGAAGATAAGGTGTTGGATTTCAGACATCTGCAGTCTGCCATTACATATTAGCAGGAGGTAAGAAAAGAACTAATTGATGATATGAAGGCAAAGATGGCAACTGAGATGGCAAAGAAAGATGCAGAGACCCAGCAACTTACTCAGAAGTATGAGGTGCTGCTCAACCTGACAAGAGCTCAAGCAACAGTCATTCAGAACTTGAAGTTGAACAAAATGAAAGAGAAGTAAGTGCTTACTGAAGCTAGTATGAATTTGGAGCTGAAGAATGCAGAGCTAACTAAGTGTCAGGAGAAGCTCACCCAAGAGAAGCTAGAGTTGAAGCTTCAGGTTGCTGATCTGCTTAAGGGAAATAAAAAGCATATTGAAGAGAAGTGGCAGTTAGAGTTTCAGAATGAAAAGTTGAAGGAGAAGTTCAGGGGGATTCAAGCCATCTTGGAGAAGTGAAGAAGATGAAATGAGATTAGTGGCATTGCTGACCTTTTGGGAATGATGGTTGTGTAATGACCTAGCATCTATGAACTAATGTTGTGTAATGTATGCTTGTACTAATGGTGAACTATGGTTGTGTATGTATGTAGTAGTTATGATATTCATCCTTTTGTGAGAAAAGGATGAACTATGCATTTGAAGTGGAACTCCTCTATGTATTGTGAACAATGGTTATGTATTGCTATGTATGGATCAGTTTCTTATTATGTATGGTTATGTATTGCTATGTATGGATCAGTTTCTCATTATGTATGGTTATGTATTGCTATGTATGGTTATGCTGATTATGTAGATTGTACATTATGACAATGTTGCAGCAAAAGAGGAACAAGACTCACTAAATCAGATAGTACATTGCAATAAAAGAGGAACAAGACTCACTAAATCTCATTTCATCAGAAGATAACTTCACTGATCCATTACAACTTGATCCATTACAACTTGGGTGCAACTGAAGCAACTAACTAACTTAATATCTTGCCTGCAACTAAGCCAAGCACAAATATAGTGAAAAGAAACAACACATTGTGAAATTTGGCCCTAATCCCTGCAATCTCTGCATTCTTCTCTCTGAGTTGAGTTTGCAGAGACAGAAACATGGCCTCCCTTGTGCCATCATCTTCATTTGGAGTCAGGATTGGAAATTGATCTTCAGATCTAGCAACATTTGCACCTTTAAGCCTCCATACTTCATCACGCAGATCCCCAATGAGCTCACTCCAGAATGTGGGCAATGGATCATCATGCCATTGCACAAATCCACAGCCACCGTGCTATTAAGATACACAAGCAAATTCACCATGCTGCCAAAAATTATTGCACAGAAGAAAGAGGAAGAAAATTAGGGCAAAAAACAGCACTCACCATAGCATCCACGCAGCTGTAGTACCTCCTACCAGGGTTCTGCCTGCTCCAGGAGATCCATCTTGGCGCCTTCCTAGGAGTTGAGCAGTGGCACATCACCAGAGGCTCGTATGCCATTGGGTTCTCGCGGTAGCGCACCGGCGAGCGCGACTCCTCCCCCTCCTTCCTGCAGCTCGACGAAATCCGGGAGCGGACCCGGCACTGGACGACCACGACATCTCCGCCGCCGGCCCCAGTCAGCGCCTCTGAGATTTCTCCTTGGTTGCGCTGCGCTCCAAATGGCCACTGCGGTGGATGAACCCTAGTTTCGTCCCCACACTCCTCTGAGATCTTGTGCTGTCACACTTTAATAGTAGGAAAGGTGGATGGCCCACATGTCAGAATCCCCAAATGTGGTACTGCATGTTATCTGATACCCCAATATTGGTACTGACATGCAACAGCTAGCAGTAGAATTGGTACTGATTTGTCACAATTATCTGCAAATGTGGTACTGATTTGTCACAATCAACTCACATTACAAGCATCCAGTAGCAAGTTCAGATAACCAACTAAAGTTCAACATTCAGATAATCACCTAAAGTTTAACCACATATCCATCCAGTTCAACATTACAAGTATCAAGTTCAACATTATAAGCATCAAGTTCAACATTACAAGCATCAAGTTCAACATTACATGGCTCCTCCTCCACCTCCCATGCTAGCAGTGAAGTAGGACATCCATCCAGTGTGTGTGCCATCAGTAGGAATGTCAGCATATTGCCTTGGGGCAATGAATGGCATTGGAGCACCTCTTCCAGCTCTTCCTCTGCCTCTGCCAGCTCCTCTTCCAGATGGTGGTGTAGTAGAAGTAGCAGCTCCTCTTCCTCTGCCAGCTCCTCTTCCTCTTCCAGATGGTGGTGTTGTAGTAGAAGTAGCAACTCCTCTTCCTCTGCCAGCTCCTCTTCCTCTGCCAGATGGTGGTGTTGTAGTAGAAGTAGCACCAGCTCCTCTGCCAGCTCCTCTGCCAGCTCCTCTGCCAGCTCCTCTTCTTCCAGATGATGGTGGTGTAGGAGCAGAAGCAGCAGGTCTTGGTTGTCTTGTTGTTGGTGCAGTAGAAGGACCAGCAGCTCTTGGCTGTGAGGTACTTGGATTAGCCTTGCAAAGAAAAGGAAACATAATAATGCTAGAAATAAATGTACAAGAAAGAAAACATTAGTATATTTGAAGGTGAAAAATTATTACCACATGCTTATTCTTCCTCAAAGCTAGCTCAGGCTTCAACTGTTTAAGACAGTTTGTGTACCTATGCCCTTGGAGACCACAATTGCCACATGTTATGGTCCCCATTCTTGAAGTTTCTTTTGGCTTTGGTACTTCAAATTTGCCCTTGATCCTCTTTTCTTTCCTTCTTCCTCTCTTGATTTTGAATGCAGGTGGTTCTATGTCTGGACCAGGGGTCCTTGTCCAATCATGCTCACCAGGCACAGGAAAGATCATTGGTTCATAAGCTGCAGCATAAAAATCTTTCTTGAAGAATTTGCTGACATAATCCTCTGGTTTCCTTTTAGCCTTGTTTATTGCAGAGATGGCATGGTTGGAAGGTATGCCACTAAGGTCCCACTTCCTGCATCCACAAGTCTCAAGTTCCAAGTTGACAGCATGTGTTTGCTGCCCACTTGTAACTTGCCATAAGTTGACCCCTGCCTGTATTGGCTTGCAGTATCTGGCCCTCTCCTTCTCAATCTCTAGCTTCTCACTGTAATGAGGTGTTATCTCCCATCTTGCTTCCTTTACACTCTCTCTCTTCATGTGCCACCTCACCATCTGCTTATCTTTTATCCCATCACACATTGTCCTTATAGGTTTTCTCCTAACATCTAGAATGTACTTGTTGAACACCTCTGACAAGTTGTTCACTACCAAGTCAGTCTTGCAGTTTGTGTCAAATGCATGCCTTGCCCATGTTTTTTTTGGTATTGCAGTAAGCCACTCCAAGCTTCCTCACTTTCAGCTCTAAGATCATTCATTGCAATATTAAATTTGTGTTCATTGTAGGCATAGCTAGCATTATCCATGCACTTCTTATGATCTTCACCCCTAAACCCAGCATTTTGGAAATTTGCATATAAATGTCTAAGGCAGAATCTTTGGTTGCAACTTAGAAACACAGCATTCACTGCATTCAATAACCCCTGACACAAACAATTTAACAAGTCTAAGCTACAAACAATTTGAAAATCTAAGCTAATGCAAACACTTGTTCAAAACATAATGAAATATGCAAACACATACCTTTTGTCTATCTGACATTATAGTATAAACTCCAAACTTGCCCACTTCTCCCCCTAGGCAAATTTTCAGTTGGTGTAGAAACCAACACCAACTAAGTGTGTCCTCTTGACCAACTATGCCAAATGCCAGTGGATATATGTTGTTGTTGCCATCTCTACCAGTGGCAACAAGTAGTTGAGCACCTGTAGTGAGCTTAATGAAGCATCCATCAACACCTGCATAATCAACATTTCCAAGTGAGATACAATATGGAGTACTCTACAATATGTAAATGGTTCACACAAGGTTCAAGAACTAACCAATGAAAGGCCTACACCCATTGAGAAACCCCTCCCTTGATCCATTAAGGGAAAAAAACATGGCATGGAATCTTGGGCCTGGGTGGGGTATTTTTGCATTAGGTACTGGAGTAACAGTAGTGACTATTATTCTACTCCCAGGGTTTGTGTCCATGACAGTCTGAGCATAGTCTTTAAGCCTAGGATATTGCTTCCTGTGATCTCCTAACACAGCATCAATAGCTATGTTCTTTGCCCTATATGCCATGCACTTGGGCACATCTACACCATATTTTTCATTGCATGCATCAATTATAGTCTGAATACCAGTAGTTATATCAGATCTAAAGAGATGCTCATATTTCTATGCTAGCCACTTAGCACTAACCCTGGTGGTCTCAGTGGTACTAGGGCAAGTGTGCTCTAGTCTCATCTTCTTAATTACAAAGGTTTTCTCCCCTTTTATAACTGCTGCCACCATTAAGAACTGGCATTTTTTATCTGTACACTCAACAATTATCCTCTGATCTGAATTCCTGTGATACCTGAAATTCCTGGCCTGGGTGATGTGCAAATTCAACAAAGCTTCTCTGAATTGATGTTGATCCCTAAAACACAACTTCATACACAATTGCTCATGTGGTTGCTCCATTTTCTCATTGTACCACTTCCTAGGAGGCCTTTTCTTTGCCCTAATCTTCCTTTTCTTTTATAGGACAAAAGAGAGTGGCTGAAAACCATCATCATCACTCTCCCTCAACAACCCCTTCTCTTCTTCATCTGATGATGGTCTGAAATCAGGTTCAACCTCTGGTAGCTCACTACAATGTGACCTAGTGGTTGGGCCTCTTCTAACTGGCAGCTTCTGCTTCTTATTTACAGGTTCAACTATAGTTTCTTCTTCTTGTTCAAAAGTCCTATCTTCCTCTACCTCAAATGGGTCCTCAACTTCAGTGTCACCCTCATAATGCAGCATTTCTTCCTCTTCTGATTGATCATCATCTGATTCTTCCTCTTGTACTTCTAGCTCTCTCTGCCTCTTTCCCTCTTCCACCTCTACATCTTCTTCATCAACCATGTAATTAGGGTCACTTCCAATTTGACCATCCTCATCAGAGGAATCACTATCCTCATAAGCCTCAAATCCTTGATATCCCTCTTCTTCTTCTTCCAAAACTGCTTTCAACTTGTTTGTTGCATTTCTGCTTTCTTGTGTGCAAACACCAGCAGGAGCAACAGGGTGATGTGTGCTACATTGACTCTCAAAGACTACTCCTTCCTGATCAACGGCTAAGATAGGAGGCTCACTCAGATCATAAATAACAGGCTCTTGGTACACCACAGTGGACAAGTCTGGCTTTTCAAAATTCTGCCTCTCAAAATCATTATCAGGGGGTGGACAAGCCCTGACTAGAAAATTAAGCACCAATTTGTCCTGGATCTTCCTCTTTATCATCTGTAATTCTGCATGACTGTCTACCAAATCCATCCCTTTCTCTCCTAAAGATGGATTTTCAATGTGAAACAAACAATCATATGAATTAAATCCTTGGGTTTCCATCACTGCAACCAAATTCAGATAAGTAATATCTGAACCACATAGCTTCATCTCCAATGGTTCTCTTGCATCAAAATGGATCCTTACTTGCCAAATGTCTTCATCCAAACTACAGAAAAAATTAAATTTCATTTATTCATTATAATTACTCTTAATTTGGAGAGCAACAGTACAGTACAGTACAATTTAAAGTAACCTGTAAGTCTATTATTTACTAATTTAGCACAATAGCAAATTTTGGAGAGCAACAGTAAAGTACAAAACAACTTAAATTACAGTACCAGACAGTACAGAACAATTTGGAGAGCCACAGTAATTGAACTAAATTGAGAGTGCAATACACTATGTTACTAGATTAGTCTAGTCACTTCAATTGGATAAAACCTAATCCCCAACTAGATAAAGCAGAAGATGAACAAACCCTAAAAATGCCCAATTGGATGAATCAGAGGAGTAGGACAAGGGTACTTACAGCACGCCGCCAAGTCCATGCATCAACTCATGGCTGCTGCTAGGGTTTGCCACCCACTGATGCGCCAACCGCAACCGATGCTCCATGGTGAGTAACATCGACTCCTCATCGTCGGTCGAGTACGCGGAGCTGGACTCGTCGCCGCCATCCCCGTCGACGCCAACCGTTCCGCTAGGAGGCCAGAACGGCATCTCACCGCCGCCGTGGACGCCCTCACCGCCGCCGTGGACGCCCTCGCCGCCGCCGTGGACGCCCTCGCCGCCGCCGTGGACGCCCTCGCCGCCGCCTGGCAGAATCGCCGACGCCATGGACTAGGGTTTGAGCGAGGAGGAGGAGGGGAGGGGAATGGTGCGGCTGGGCTGGAGCTGGTGCGACCGGACCGGTTAGGACAGCAGCGCACCGGCTCGTCCTAGTCAGCATGCGAGCACGCGCCGATTGGCCAGCGTGGCACCTGACGGGTGGGCCTGACCTGTCGGATCGGGCGTCAATACGTATAAATACGCGTTTTAGTCCAATTTGCAAAAATTTGGACCAATGTTGGTACTGACACGCAAAAATTAGCAATCGTGGTACCAATCTGCATGTGATGCCTGAATTGTGGTACTTCTGTGCAATTAACTCTGGTTTTGTGGTAGAGCTTAATTATTGCATGCATGCATCTTATGGTATAGCTTTTGGCAGAGATTGCATATGCACCATCCATCCCACCTTCAATGCTTTTCCTTTTGACTTGTAAATTTGAATCTGTTATATCTTTTGGGTCGAAAGTATAATTTATATTGAGTTTGTATATTTGTATTCCTTGCGATGAGGCCTTTGAAACAAGACCAATTTTGATGGCATTTGACACATTTTTAAATTTCGCTAAGTTTCAACAACATAAAATTAATAGGAATCGATGATAAAATCAGTAAGTTTCAGAACTGAAACTTAAAATCATGTGGGGGCTCCAATGTTTTCACAAGTTTTTAAAACTTCAGCAAGTTTCAACTCCTAAAACTTGATAGAACAAATGATAAGTTTGTAGAAGTTGGTGAAACTTGATAAACTTACTATTATGACTATCAAGTTTTAATATTTGAAACTTAAACTTTTAAAAAGTGTCTATATGTATTCAAAATTGGTCTTATTCAAAATTATTTATTCGAATGAACAAGAATATGCAAATGAAATTTAATTTGAACTCTCGGTTCAAAAGATACATGATTGCCTGCAAATGCACAAGGCTTAGTTGTAACTTTTTTGAAATAAGAGTATATATCCCATAGGGAGCACAAGAATCAATCTTTATCTCTCGAAGGGTTCAAATAGCAATAACCTTCCGTCTAAAATTGTCATATGTTGGATGGTCGACTTCACCCAACATCAAGAAGACTATTAACATAAACATATAAAGAGAATATCAAATCCTAATACCAAACAATCTATTACATACTAGGGTTCCTCCATATCCCCGAGAACTAGGGAGATTAATCGCTCATCAAGGACAAAATGTTATGAGATGAATTATGATGAGTTCACAGATGTAATACAAAATCGAATACACTCTAACTAGTGTATTCTAGATGGATAAGGATGAAATGGTGATGATGGTGTTGATACCCGCTTGATGTAGCGTGGTGGCGGCGAAGTCCTTGAATCGACTCCCCCTCTGGACGCCTTCTAGAGGTTAGAGTTATGTGTTTTGTATGTTTCTAGAGTCCGTGTGTCTCCAATCCGCGAACTGATTCCACAGGGCGGAAGTAGTCGACCGAGAGGCAGCTGCGACAGCTGCTCCGGACGCCGTCTTGCGCTCTGGAAGTGCCGCACACCCTTCTGTTTTCTCCAAAGCGCTTCATTCTTTTATGGAAATAATGTATCACATTTATGGACATGATTTCATCAACATTTCCTAAAGTTTTCTCTTTAATGGTTCATTTCTTTTCAAGAGTGCATCATGAGGAAAATCGACAAAAGAAATAAAATTCCACATAGCCTACCATGTAGGCACAAAAATGAAGGCTACAAACATCACACATTTTGGGATCGTCAACTCCCCCAAGCTTAGGGTATCTCCAACGCCGACCCTCAAACCACCCGCATCCGTTCGGATCACGTTGTCCGGACGTGTTGCGCCATCCAATGCGGGCCTATAACAGTCCGCCAGGTGGTCCGGATGTACTTTCTCCCGCAAACTGAAGACAAACGTGGGGGAGGGGGGAGGGCGCTATGCGGGCATCCAGACCGCTTCCAAGCCCGCTTCTGACCACACTAGCCCACCCAAACCCCCCACCCGCCCCTCCCATGCTTTTCATCCCATGCACTGTGCCGCTTGCCGCACCGCATTCATGTCGGCCCAGAGCATGCAACGGTTGACATTGATGCGGCGATTTGACCGGATGGGAGGGCGCCATTGACGGACTGACCTCTCGGGTGTCACTGATTCAATGTGGACGTCGTGTCCCGAGGAACCAAATGTCGCCGCTGCATTGCATTGAAGCGGGTTGACCACCCCTTTGCCTAGGCGTGGTCGC
>NC_041391.1:235555656-235688200 GCF_002162155.2 Triticum dicoccoides
GTCTCCGTGCCCGAGCCCCTCTTCTCTGACCCTAGCTCAGGCGATATCGAAGTCATGGTGCTCTGTGCCGGTAGGCAAAGTAAGCAGAAGCTCGTCCTCCCACGGTTCTTGGCGCCATCGCCCACACTCTCTGGGCCCGTCACGCGTCCACGGTGGCCTGCTCCTCCGATAAGGAGCTGATCGTCATCTCCTCCGGTGACGAGGAGGACCAGGCGCCGCAGTAGCCGCTATGAAGATTTCATCCATAATATCAAGATAATGACGGAGCAGTCACTCCGTTACATGGGTCGGCCCGTCGCTGCATCCCCGACGCATGTCAAGCGGGAGCGCTGACCCGCGGCGACCCCGCATGAAGCTCGAGCTGGCGTCCCCACCACATAGCCGGTACGACCGCATGGACGCGCCATCACCGCGGCCGCAACCACAGCCTCCTCATCAAGGAGGAGTTGCTGCCCGCAATCAAGAAGGTGCGGGGCCTCATACGTCTCCAATGTATCTATAATTTATGAAGTATCCATGCCATGTTTACAATAGTTTTATATGGTTTTGGCGCACTTCTATATTATTTTTATGGACTAACTTATTAATCTAGTGCCCAGTGTCAGTTTATGTTTTTTTTGCATGTTTTTGTTCACAGAAAAACCATACAAATCAAAGACAGACGCGAAATTTTTTATGGATGTTTTTGTTGGAATTTATGCGATTTTGGGGAAAAAGAATCAACGCAAGACGGTGCCCGAGGGTTCCACAAGGCAACAGGAGCGCCCCCTTACCTTGTGGGCACCTCGTAGGTCGGTTGGAGCCCTTCTTTCGCCGCAAGAAAGATAATTTCTGGATAAAAATCCCCTCAATATTTCAGCCCAATCGGAGTTATGGATCTCTGAAAATATAAGAAACGGTGAAGGGCTCCGGAAACAGTCGCGAGAAACGAAAGAAAACAGAGAGATCCAACCCTAGGAAAAGCTCCCTCTCCCCACGGAGGGCCAAGGAAGAAGAAGGAGGAGGGGGCTCTTCCCCCTCTCATCCGGTGGCGTCGGGACGCCTCCAGGGACATCTCCTCCATCACCATCACCACCAACTTCTCCTCCATTCTCATGGTGATGTGTGAGTAGTTCATCCTCGAGGCTGAGGGTACATACTAGTAGCTACATGTTCGATCTCCCTCTCTCTCTCTCTCTCTCTCTCTCTCTTTCTCTCTCTCTCCCTCCCTCCCTCTCTCTCTCCCTCCCTCCCTCCCTCCCTCCCTCCCTCTCTCTCTCTCTCTCTCTCTCTCTCCCTCTTGTTCTTGATTTGGCATGATCTTGATGTATCATGAGCTTTGTTAATAGAGTGAAATCATATGGTGTTTTTCCGTCTCTATCTTTGTTGTGATGAATTGAGCTTACCCTTTGAGGTTTCATATTAAAGGATTGAATCGGATTTGAGATCACTTGATGTATGTCTTGCATGTGGATACCCAGTGAAAATGGGGTATTCTATTGAGTCACTTTATCTATGTTTTGGTAATCAACTTGCGGATTCCTGAGGTGACATTAGGGTAATCTAGGCACATAGGTTGATACACCATCTCATCATATTTTCTCTGATATAAACTTTGGGGTAATCTTTGAACTTCTTTGTGTTGGATTGAATATTATGAATCTGAAATTGTTTGACGCATATCGAATAATTGACTCACGGATACTTGTGGTGACATTGGAGTATTTAGGTGACATTAGTGTTGGTTGATGCATATCATATGGTGTTATTATAGTACGAATTCTAGTGTTGTTTGTGACACTTATGTTGGAGATATGCCCTAGAGGCAATCATGTATGATGATATTTCCTATGTGTTTATGAATAAAGATAGTCCTTGGACATTATCAATGATGCGTATCAGCAAGTACGTGACTTGTTTGTGGGACTATGCATTGTATGATGACTGTCCTAAAAGGTCCCTAGTCGAAAGGGCTGTGTGGACGCGCGGCCGACTAGACCAGCATATGACACGGTCGATGGCTTGGTCTCACTAGCCATGGAGCATTGGATGCTAACCGAATAATATGGACTTGGAAAGGTCTGGTCGGATTCAACATAGTCGGATCCGAGTCGAGATAAGGTCCGAGTCGGACAGACCCAACTATGAGACGCAGCGATATGTCAACTGTGAGTCTCTAGTACAACATACGTTCTATGTCCTAAGACCTAAGCTAACGCATGTACTCGGAATGGTGACAGACTTGCTTTGGGCCGACCAAACGCTACTCCGTGACTGGGTAGTTACAAAGGTAGGTTTTGGGTTTGTCCAGTCCCATGCTGCGAGACATGGTCGAGCAAGATGGGATTTGCCCCTCCGATCAGGAGAGATATACTCTGGGCCCCTCGTGTGATCTGACCAGGATAAGCATGGCCATGCGACATGGATTATGAGATAATCCGGTTTGTGGTCGGTATCACTGGAACGAGAAAGAGGTCGGGCTAGCACAAGGATGACAGTCTCGCCTTGAGCCCGACAACATATATCGTGAGGCAAAGGGAACAGAAGTGTGACACGTTGTACAGGTTCGCCTAACCAGCTTAATAGTCTGCTTGGTGGTCAGCATGCTTTGCTAGAGGCCGCTACCAACCGTGCAGGTCGGAGGGTGATCCGAACTGCGACCAAACCGACTTGAACCTAAGGGTTCACGCGCTTAAGGGAAGGAACCTACGAGGTCGGTTCATAGGACACTGGTCGGATGTGATCCGACCTGGACTAGGAACGTGACCGAGTAGATTTTGGGCTTTAGGGTCTGTGCGAGGCCCAAGTGTTGAGCCTGCGATGGACGCCTATATAAAGTGGAGGTGCGGCACACTCATGCAGTTGATCGCTTCGGCGCTGCGACTAGGGTTTGTATGTGTTGCGAATAGCCACCTCCACTCGCCGCCGACTGTGTGATCGGACCTAGCAGTCCGCCTCACGGTGTTCCTCCTGCACGCGCGGATACCGTTAGAGGCGGTGCACTTGCGCCGCTCAGGCGAACTTGTACGTGGGATCGGACGACCGGCTGTTCGAGGGAGATCGGATGAGGAGGAGACGATCCACGCGGACGCGCTGCCCCAACTCTTCTTCCGCTGCACGGGACTGCGCGTCTAGTGGTAACAAACTGTGATCCATCTTCCCGTAGCATGTTCTTGGTTATTCTGCATGTAGGAAATTTTAATTTGCAGTCGACGCACCCTACCGTAGAACCCAATAATGGTATCAGAGCCTCTGCTATAGGATTTGGATTCAGATCGTATGCATATTAGATATGTGGAGGCAATAGATGAGATCTGTTGTTCTTGATCAGATCGGCTTTGTGCACGGTTGATGTGATCAACTGCACATGGGGATCGTTGAGGCTATGTTTTCTGTCAATCGGGATCGATGAGGTCGTGACACGATCTACCCCTACCGGTCGGTCATCCGCCATCGGGGTTAACAGTGAAACATAAATCCGAATCGGATTCGCGATGATCGATATGATCGGTCAGATCAGAAAATTCGGCGTGATCGGAGTTCAGATGTGATCTGTGATTTCCGAAAACGTCGGGCGCTACCCGCACCCACGAGGGGCGCTGCCCCTTTGAACCCCGCCCGCTAACCGGCTAGGGGGACCACCGTGTGCGTAGCGCCGTGTATTTCCTACCCGACACACAAACCGGTAGAATGTGATTCTATGCACAACTTTGTTTTGCAGGTTTGATGTGAATAGTATGGCTCATGTGTATGTGATGCATGTGTGTAATTTATACGTGGCCTGCGTGTCATGTTTGTCAGCCGGCAGGAGCCAAAGTGCTGTCATTATATTGTATAACAACCTGCGTGTCGACTTGTGACTCTATGTAAAATTCGTTACTAGTTGTAGTAGTTGGATAATAGAGATCAGGTTGGTGGCTTGGCGTCCCAACGTGACAAACAAGATGGAGTTCGTAGATGGTCATCGGAGTCGGAGCCGACTTGGAAGAACGTCCATGAAGGAGCCATACTATTTCACAATATATGTTTATTTGTGATTGTTATGCTTCTTTGTTTCTATGCATGTTAGAATGGTAGAAATATCCCTCATGAATATCAAACGAATTGCCATTCCCGATGTTGCACCTTCGCACGTCAAGTACGTCTAGTAGTGGGCTCATAAAATTGGGGTGCTGCTGGATGTCCTTGAACTGAAGGGTTCATGTCGGACACGGACATGCACTGCATCAGGTTAACTTGACAAGGCTACCAAAATGGTTTTGGGACTTGTGTCAAACAAGGTTGGGAGCCGGGGTATGAGATACCTTCCCAACCGACAGGAGTCGTATAGAGATACGATTAGCAAGGAGTTGCTTACCGGATAGGTATGTTGGCTAGCAGTGATGCTAAAGCTCACTAGTCGCATGCGCTAGTCGGATCCTGAATCACTGAGAGTTTGCGGAGGGATGCTGACTTCAGTGGGAGTATTTCTGTTTAGGATAGAATTACTCTACATAAACACATTGCTTAGTGATTGCATATTTTCTGTTGTAGATCAATGGCACCACCTGCTCAACCCAACTTTGCATTGAAATCAATTCTGGAAAAGGATAAACTGAATGGAACAAACTTTACCACCTAGTATAGAAATCTGAGAATTGTTCTCAAGCACGATAAAAAGGAACATGTTCTAGAGGATCCACTTCCAGAGGAACCTGTTGATAATGCTAATGCCACAACTAAGAATGCCTACCAGAAACTCGTTG
Organism: Triticum dicoccoides; assembly: GCF_002162155.2. Taxonomy (NCBI): domain Eukaryota; kingdom Viridiplantae; phylum Streptophyta; class Magnoliopsida; order Poales; family Poaceae; genus Triticum; species Triticum dicoccoides. The sequence goes on from NC_041391.1 coordinate 235,560,381, forward strand.
ATGAATCAACAGAGATCAGCTGTCTAATGCTGGCTTGTATGGAGCCCGATTTGCAACAGCATTTCGAAAATGTTGAGGCTTACGATATGATCGAGAGTCTCAAGAGCATGTTTCGGACACAGGCTAGGACCGAAAGGTTCAACGTCTGGCGATCCTTGATGGATTGCAAGCTGAAGGAAGGTGATCCACTAAGACCACATGTGATCAAGATGATCGGGTATGTGCAAGCTTTGGATCGTTTGGGCTTCCCGCTCTTGGATGAGCTGGCTACTGATGCTGTTCTGGGTTCTCTTCCGCCCAGCTATGGGACGTTCATCTCGAACTATCATATGCATGGCATGGATAAGAAGCTCACTAAATTGCATGGGATGCTCAAAGTGGCAGAGTAGGATATTAAGAAAGGCACGCATCAAGTGTTGATGGTGCAGAAATCGGCTAAGTTCAAGAAGAGTTGGTCCAAGAAAAAGGCTAAGGCAAAGGGCATGGAGATGGTAACCTCTGCCGCTGCGCCGAAGTCTGGACCGGACTCGAAGACCGTTTGCTTTCACTTCAAGGAGACCGGTCACTAGAAGAGGAATTGTAGCAAGTGGCTTGCAGAGCATGGCAAGAAGGCCGGAAATGCTTCTTCAGGCAAAGGTAAACTTGTTGCATATGTTATAGACATTTACCTTGCTGACATACCTAGTAGCTCTTGGGTATTTGGTACCGGATCGGTTGTTCATATTTGCAACTCGATGCAGGGGCTGGTAAGAACTAGGTGTGTGGCACAAGGGGAGATTGACATCAGGGTCGGCAACAAAGCAAGAGTTGCTGCATTGGAAGTCGGCATGATGCAACTCCAGCTTCCTTCTGGATTCATAATGGAATTGAATAATTGTTATTACATTCTTGCACTTAGTCGGAACATTACTTCTGCCTCATGTTTGATGAGTCAAGGTTATGAATTCAATTTAAAGGACAATGGTTGTTCGATATTTTTGAATGATATGTTCCATGGCTATGCACCCATTGTTGATGGGCTATTTATATTGAATCTAGAACAGGAACCGGTCTATAACATGAATGTCAAGAGGCATAAACCTAATGAGATAAATCCGACATACTTCTGGCATTGACGGCTTGGACACATTAGTCTGAAACGCATGAAGAAGCTCCATGATGATGGGCTCCTAACTTCGTCCGACTTCGGGTCGTTCGAGACATGTGAATCATGCTTGCTCGGCAAGATGACTAAGTCTCCTTTCGCAAAGAGTTGCGAGAGGGTGTCCGAGCTGTTGGAACTTATACATAGTGATGTGTGTGGTCCAATGAGCACAACTGCCAGAGGTGGCTATCAGTACTTCGTGACTTTTACCGACGACTTGAGTAGATATGGATATATCTATTTGCTGAGGCACAAGTCGGAGACTTTTGAAAAGTTCAAAGAGTTTCATAACGAGGTTGAAAATCAGCTCGGCAAGACTATAAAGCTTCTACGATCTGATCATGGAGGTGAGTACATGAGCCAGGAGTTTGATGATCATCTGAAAAGTCGAGGTATAGTACCTCAGCTCACACCTCCGGGTACGCCACAGAGAAATGACGTGTCGGAATGGAGGAATAGGACCTTGTTGGACATGGTCCGGTCTATGATGAGCAAATCGGATTTACCCTTGTCATTTTGGGGATACGCTCTAGAAACTGCAGCTTTCACACTTAACAGGGTACCATCAAAATTCGTAGACAAGACACCACATGAGATGTGGACCGGGAAGAGTCCCAGTTTGTCTTTTCTAAAGATTTGGGGTTGTGAAGCATTTGTCAAGCGACTTATGTCAGACAAGCTTACACCTAAGTCGAATAAATGCATATTCATGGGATATCCGAGGGAAACCTTGGGATATAGCTTCTACATCTGGGAAGAGAACAAAGTGTTTGTTGCTCGGAATGGGGTTTTCCTTGAGAAAGAGTTTCTCAGTCGGGAGGCCAGTGGGAGGACGGTTTGACTCGAAGAAATTCGAGGACCACTCGGGGATGGCTCGGCTGGTGATGAGATCATACCGGAGTCAGTCAGGAAACCTGTAGTGGAAGCGGCACCGGAACCACGGAGGTCGGAAAAATTGCGTAGAGTGCGCGATGTATTGTTGCTAGAAAGCGACGAGCCGGCCACATATGCGGAAGCGATGGTGACCCAGATTCCGAGGCATGGCTGGAGGCCATGAGATCCGAGTTAAAGTCCATGGATGAGAATCAAGTCTGGGACTTGGTTGATCCGCTGGCGTAACTGCCATTGGTTGCAAATGGGTCTTTAAGAAGAAAACCGATGTGGATGGAAATGTTCAGATCCACAAAGCTCGGCTTGTCGCTAAAGGTTATGGACAAGTTCAAGGAATTGACTACGACGAGACTTACTCGCCGGTAGCGATGCTAAAGTCGATGAGGATCATACTAGCTATAGCTGCATATTTTGATTACGAGATATGGCAGATGGATGTCAAAACGGCTTTCCTTCACGGAAATTTAACCGAGGATGTGTATATGATACAACCCGAGGGTTTTGTCGATCCGACTAGCACTAGTAAGGTATGCAAGTTCAAGAGATCCATTTATGGGTTGAAGCAAGCATCTCAGAGTTGGAACATTCGTTTTGATGAGGTCGTCACTGGTCTCGGTTTCATCAAAAGCGAAGAGGACTCTTGTTTATACAAGAAGTTAAGTGGGAGCTCGATAGTGTTTTTGATCTTGTATGTGGATGACATACTGCTAATCGGAAATGATGTTTCGATGTTGAACTCGGTCAAGGGATCATTGAATGGCAAGTTTTCGATGAAAGACCTTGGTGAGGCAGTGTATATTTTAGGCATCAAGATCTATAGAGATAGATCGAGGAGGCTGCTCGGCTTAAGCCAGAGCACATACATAGATAAAGTGTTGAAGCGGTTCAACATGAGTGAGGCAAAGAAAGGGTTCTTGCCACTCTCACATGGTATAAGGCTAAGCAATACTTAGAGTCCTTCGACATCTGATGAGCGAAGCAGGATGAGTAGGATTCCGTATGCCTCGGCAATTGGATCCATCATGTATGCCATGATATGTACAAGGCCTGATGTTGCTTTTGCAATAAGCCTAACAAGTAGATACCAGGCCAACCCAGGTGAGAGTCACTGGGCAGCGGTAAAGACTATTTTGAAGTACCTGAAAAGGACTAAAGAGATGTTCCTAGTTTATGGAGGTGAGGAAGAGCTCGTCGTAAGGGGTTACACCGATGCTAGTTTCCAAACCGACAGAGATGATTGTCGATCACAGTCCGGATTCGTGTACGTCCTGAATGGAGGGGTAGTGCACTGGATGAGTTCCAAGCAGGATATGGTGGCCGATTCTACCACAGAAGCCGAATACATTGCGGCTTGTGAAGCTGCAAAAGAAGGTGTTTGGATCCGGCATTTTCTGGATGATCTTGATATTTTCCCAGCCTCGGTGAAACCGATGGACCTTTATTGTGATAATTCTGGTGCCATCGCACAAGCCAAGGAGCCGAGGAACCACCACAAGGTCAGACACATAGACCGGAAATATCACCTGATACGAAAGATCGTAAAGAATGGTGATGTTGTTGGGGAACGTAGTAATTTAAAAAAAATTCCTACGCACACGCAAGATCATGGTGATGCATAGCAACGAGAGGGGAGAGTGTTGTCTACGTACCCTCGTAGACCGAAGCGGAAGCGTTGACGCAACATAGAGGAAGTAGTCGTACGTCTTCCCGGTCCAACCGATCCAAGCACCATTACTCCGGCACCTCCGAGTTCTTGACACACGTACAGCTCGATGATGCACCCCGGGCTCCGATCCAGCAGAGCTTCAGGGAGGAGTTCCGTCAGCACGACGGTGTGGTGATGATCTTGATGTTCAACTATCGCAGAGCTTCGCCTAAGCACCGCTACAATATGACCGAGGTGTAATATCGTGGAGGGGGGCACCGCACACGGATAAGGAACGATCACGATGATCAACTTGTGTGTTTGGGGTGCCCCCCTGCCCCCGTATATAAAGGAGGGAGGGAGGAGGGGGCCGGCCTAAGGAGGAGGCGCGCCCTAGGGGGGCAAACCTACTCCAAGTAGGTTTGGCCCCCCTTTCCTATTAGGAGTAGGAGAGGGAAGGAAGAGGGGGAGGAGAGAAGGAAAGGGGGGGCCGGCCCCCCTCCCAATTCGGATTGGGCTTGGGGGGGGGCGCCCCCTCCTTTGCTCCTTCCTCCTCCTTTCCACTAAGGCCCAATAAGGCCCATATACTTACCGGGGGGTTCGGGTAACCTCCCGGAACTCCGGTATATTCCCAATCTCACCCGGAACCTTTCCGGTGTCCAAATATATCCGTCCAATATATCAATCTTTATGTCTCGACCATTTCGAGACTCCTCGTAATGTCTGTGATCACATCCGGGACTCCGAACAACCTTCGGTACATCAAAATACATAAACTCATAATATAACTGTCATCGAAACCTTAAGCGTGCGGACCCTACGGTTCGAGAACAATGTAGACATGACCGAGACACGTCTCCGGTCAATAACCAATAGCGGGACCTGGATGCCCATATTGGTTCCTACATATTATACGAAGATCTTTATCGGTCAAACCGCATAACAACATACGTTGTTCCCTTTGTCATCGGTATGTTACTTGCCCGAGATTCGATCGTCGGTATCCAATACCTAGTTCAATCTCGTTACCGGCAAGTCTCTTTACTCGTTACATAATGCATCATCCCGTAACCAACTCATTGGGGTCACATTGCTTGCAAGGCTTATAGTGATGTGCATTACCGAGAGGGCCCAGAGATACATCTCCGACAATCGGAGTGACAAATCCTAATCTCGAAATACGCCAACTCAACAAGTACCTTTGGAGACACCTGTAGAGCACATTTATAATCACCCATTTACGTTGTGACGTTTGGTAGCACACAAAGTGTTCCTCCGGTAAACGGGAGTTGCATAATCTCATAGTCATAGGAACATGTATAAGCCATGAAGGAAGCAATAGCAACATACTAAACAATCGGATGCTAAGCTAACGGAATGGGTCATGTCAATCAGATCATTCAACTAATGATGTGATCTCATTAATCAAATAAAAACTCCTTGTTCATGGTTAGGAAACATAACCATCTTTGATTAACAAGCTAGCCAAGTAGAGGCATACTAGTGACACTCTGTTTGTCTATATATTCACACATGTATTATGTTTCCGGTTAATACAATTCTAGCATGAATAATAAACATTTATCATGATATAAGGAAATAAATAATAACTTTATTATTGCCTCTAGGGCATATTTCCTTCAGTCTCCCACTTGCACTAGAGTCAATAATCTAGATTACATAGTAATGATTCTAACACCCAGGGAGTCTTGGTGTTGATCATGTTTTGCTCGTGGAAGAGGCTTAGTCAACGGGTCTGCAACATTCAGATCCGTATGTATCTTGCAAATCTCTATGTCTCCCACCTGGACTAGATCCCGGATGGAATTGAAGCGTCTCTTGATGTGCTTGGTTCTCTTGTGAAATCTGGATTCCTTTGCCAAGGCAATCGCTCTAGTATTGTCACAAAAGATTTTCATTGGACCCGATGCATCAGGTATGACACCTAGATCGGATATGAACTCCTTCATCCAGACTCCTTCATTGGCTGCTTCCGAAGCAGCTATGTATTCCACTTCACATGTAGATCCCGCCACGACGCTTTGCTTTGAACTGCACCAACTAACAGCTCCACCGTTTAATGTAAACACGTATCCGGTTTGCGATTTAGAATCATCCGGATCAGTGTCAAAGCTTGCATCAACATAACCATTTACGATGAGCTCTTTGTCACCTCCATATACGAGAAACATATCCTTAGTCCTTTTCAGGTACTTCAGGATGTTCTTGACTGCTGTCCAGTGATCCTCTCCTGGATTACTTTGGTACCTCCCTGCTAGACTTATAGCAAGGCACACATCAGGTCTGGTACACAGCATTGCATACATGATAGAGCCTATGGCTGAAGCATAGGGAACATTTTTCATTTTCTCTCTATCTTCTGCAGTGGTCGGGCTTTGAGTCTTACTCAACTTCACACCTTGCAATACAGGCAAGAACCCTTTCTTTGCTTGATCCATTTTGAACTTCTTCAAAATTTTGTCAAGGTATGTGCTTTGTGAAAGTCCAATTAAGCATTTTGATCTATCTCTATAGATCTTAATGCCCAATATGTAAGCAGCTTCACCGAGGTCTTTCATTGAAAAACTTTTATTCAAGTATCCCTTTATGCTATCCAGAAATTCTATATCATTTCCAATCAATAATATGTCATCCACATATAATATTAGAAATGCTACAGAGCTCCCACTCACTTTCTTGTAAATACAGGCTTCTCCAAAAGTCTGTATAAACCCAAATGCTTTGACCACACTATCAAAACATTTATTCCAACTCCGAGAGGCTTGCACCAGTCCATAAATGGATCGCTGGAGCTTGCATACTTTGTTAGCTCCCTTTGGATCGATAAAACCTTCTGGTTGCATCATATACAACTCTTCTTCCAGAAATCCATTCAGGAATGCAGTTTTTACATCCATTTGCCAAATTTCATAATCATAAAATGCGGCAATTGCTAACATGATTCGGACAGACTTAAGCATCGCTACGGGTGAGAAGGTCTCATCGTAGTCAACCCCTTGAACTTGTCGAAAACCTTTTGCAACAAGTCGAGCTTTGTAGACAGTAACATTACCGTCAACGTCAGTCTTCTTCTTGAAGATCCATTTATTCTCAATTGCTTGCCGCCCATCGGGCAAGTCAACCAAAGTCCATACTTTGTTCTCATACATGGATCCCATCTCAGATTTCATGGCTTCAAGCCATTTTGCGGAATCTGGGCTCACCATCGCTTCTTCATAGTTCGTAGGTTCATCATGATCTAGTAGCATGACTTCCAGAATAGGATTACCGTACCACTCTGGTGCGGATCTTACTCTGTTCGACCTACGAGGTTCTGTATTAACTTGATCTGAAGTTATATGATCATCATCATCAACTTCCTCACTAGTTGGTTTTGACGTCACAGAAACCGGTTCCTGTGATGTATTATTTTCCAACAAGGGAGTAGGTACAGTTACCTCATCAAGTTCTACTTTCCTCCCACTCACTTCTTTCGAGAGAAACTCCTTCTCTAGAAAGGATCCATTCTTATCAACGAATGCTTGCCTTCGGATCTGTGATAGAAGGTGTACCCAACTGTCTCCTTTGGGTATCCTATGAAGACACATTTCTCCGATTTGGGTTCGAGCTTATCAGGTTGAAGTTTTTTCACATAAGCATCGCATCCCCAAACTTTAAGAAACGACAACTTTGGTTTCCTGCCAAACCATAGTTCATAAGGTGTCGTCTCAACGGATTTTGACGGTGCCCTATTTAACGTGAATGTGGCCGTCTCTAAAGCATAACCCCAAAATGATAGCGGTAAGTCTGTAAGAGACATCATAGATCGCACCATATCAAGTAAAGTACGATTATGACGTTCGGACACACCATTACGCTGTGGTGTTCCGGGTGGCGTGAGTTGTGAAACTATTCCACATTGTTTTAAGTGTAGACCAAACTCGTAACTCAAATATTCTCCTCCACGATCAGATCGTAGAAACTTTATTTTCTTGTTACGATGATTTTCAACTTCACTCTGAAATTCTTTAAACTTTTCAAATGTTTCAGACTTATGCTTCATTAAGTAGATATACCCATATCTGCTTAAATCATCTGTGAAGGTGAGAAAATAATGATATCCGCCACGAGCCTCAACATTCATCGGACCACATACATCTGTATGTATGATTTCCAATAAATCTGTTGCTCTCTCCATAGTACCGGAGAACGGCATTTTGGTCATCTTGCCCATGAGGCACGGTTCGCAAGTACCAAGTGATTCATAATCAAGTGGTTCCAAAAGACCATCAGTATGGAGTTTCTTCATGCGCTTTACACCGATATGACCTAAATGGCAGTGCCACAAATAAGTTGCACTATCATTATCAACTCTGCATCTTTTGGCTTCAACGCTATGAATATGTGTATCACTACTATCGAGATTCATCAAAAATAGACCACTCTTCAAGGGTGCATGACCATAAAAGATATTACTCATATAAATAGAACAACCATTATTCTCTGATTTAAATGAATAACCGTCTCGCATCAAACAAGATCCAGATATAATGTTCATGCTCAATGCTGGCACCAAATAACAATTATTTAGGTCTAATACTAATCCCGAAGGTAGATGTAGAGGTAGCGTGCCGACCGCAATCACATCGACTTTGGAACCATTTCCCACGCGCATCGTCACCTCGTCCTTTGCCAGTGTCCGCTTAATCCGTAGTCCCTGTTTCGAGTTGCAACTATTAGCAACAGAACCAGTATCAAATACCCAGGTGCTACTGTGAGCTCTAGTAAGGTACACATCAATAACATGTATATCACATATACCTTTGTTCACCTTGCCATCCTTCTTATCCGCCAAATACTTGGGGCAGTTCCGCTTCCAGTGACCAGTCTGCTTGCAGTAGAAGCACTCAGTTTCAGGCTTAGGTCCAGACTTGGGTTTCTTCTCTTGAGCAGCAACTTGTTTGCTGTTCTTCTTGAAGTTCCCCTTCTTCTTCCCTTTGCCCCTTTTCTTGAAACTAGTGGTCTTGTTTACCATCAACACTTGATGCTCCTTCTTGATTTCTACCTCCGCAGCCTTTAGCATTGCGAAGAGCTCGGGAATCGTCTTATCCATCCCTTGCATATTATAGTTCATCATGAAGCTCTTGTAGCTTGGTGGAAGTGATTGGAGAATTCTGTCAATGACGCTATCATCCGGAAGAGTAACTCCCAGTTGAATCAAGTGATTACAATACCCAGACATCTTGAGTATGTGCTCACTGACAGAACTATTCTCCTCCATCTTGCAGCTATAAAACTTATTGGAGACTTCGTATCTCTCAATCCGGGCATTCTTCTGGAATATTAACTTCAACTCCTGGAACATCTCATATGCTCCATGACGTTCAAAACGTCGTTGAAGACCCAGTTCTAAGCCGTAAAGCATGGCACATTGAACTATCGAGTAGTCATCAGCTTTGCTCTGCCAGACGTTCTTAACGTCGTCAGTTGCATCAGTAGCAGGCCTGGCACCCAGCGGTGCTTCCAGGACGTAATTTTTCTGTGCAGCAATGAGGATAATCCTCAAGTTACGGACCCAGTCTGCGTAGTTGCTACCATCATCTTTCAACTTAGCTTTCTCAAGGAACGCATTAAAATTCAACGGAACAACAGCACGGGCCATCTATCTACAATCAACATAGACAAGCAAGATACTATCAGGTACTAAGTTCATGATAAATTTAAGTTCAATTAATCATATTACTTAAGAACTCCCACTTAGACAGACATCTCTCTAGTCATCTAAGTGATCACGTGACCCATATCAACTAAACCATAACCGATCATCACGTGAGATGGAGTAGTTTTCAATGGTGAACATCTTATGTTGATCATATCTACTATATGATTCACGCTCGACCTTTCGGTCTCCGTGTTCCGAGGCCATATCTGCATATGCTAGGGTCGTCAAGTTTAACCTGAGTATTCTGCGTGTGCAAAACTGGCTTGCACCCGTTGTAGATGGACGTAGAGCTTATCACACCCGATCATCACATGGTGTCTGGGCTGACGAACTTTGGCAACGGTGCATACTCAGGGAGAACACTTCTTGATAATTTTTAGTGAGAGATCATCTTAAAATGCTACCGTCAATCAAAGCAAGATAAGATGCATAAAGGATAAACATCACATGCAATCAATATAAGTGATATGATATGGCCATCATCATCTTGTGCTTGTGATCTCCATCTTCGAAGCACCATTATGATCACCATCGTCACCGGCGCGACACCTTGATCTCCATCGTAGCATCATTATCGTTTACGCCATCTATTGCTTCTACGACTATCGCTACCGCTTAGTGATAAAGTAAAGCAATTACAGGGCGTTTGCATTTCATACAATAAAGCGACAACCATATGGCTCCTGCCAGTTGCTGATAACTTCGGTTACAAAACATGATCATCTCATACAATAAAATATAGCATCACGTCTTGGCCATATCACATCACAACATGCCCTGCAAAAACAAGTTAGACGTCCTCTACTTTGTTGTTGCAAGTTTTACGTGGCTGCTACGGGCTTAAGTAAGAACCAATCTCACCTACGCATAAAAACCACAACGATAGTTTGTCAAGTTGATGATGTTTTAACCTTCGCAAGGACCGGGCGTAGCCACACTCGGTTCAACTAAAGTTGAAGAAACTGACACCCGCTAGTCACCTGCGTGCAAAGCACGGCGGTAAAACCAGTCTCGCGTAAGCGTACGCGTAATGTCGGTCCGGGCCGCTTCATCCAACAATACCGCCGAACCAAAGTATGACATGCTGGTAAGCAGTATGACTTATATCGCCCACAACTCACTTGTGTTCTACTCGTGCATATAACATCAAACCATAAAAACCTAGGCTCTGATGCCACTGTTGGGAAACGTAGTAATTTCAAAAAAATTCCTACGCACACGCAAGATCATGGTGATGCATAGCAACGAGAGGGGAGAGTGTTGTCTACGTACCCTCGTAGACCGAAGCAGAAGCGTTGACGCAACGTAGAGGAAGTATTCGTACGTCTTCCCGGTCCAACCGATCCAAGCACCGTTACTCCGGCACCTCCGAGTTCTTGACACACGTACAGCTCGATGACGCACCCCGGGCTCCGATCCAGCAGAGCTTCAGGGAGGAGTTCCGTCAGCACGACGGTGTGGTGACGATCTTGATGTTCAACTGTCGCAGAGCTTCGCCTAAGCACCGCTACAATATGACCGAGGTGTAATATCGTGGAGGGGGCACCGCACACGGCTAAGGAACGATCACGATGATCAACTTGTGTGTTTGGGGTGCCCCCCTGCCCCCGTATATAAAGGAGGGAGGGAGGAGGGGGCCGGCCTAAGGAGGAGGCGCGCCCTAGGGGGGGCAAACCTACTCCAAGTAGGTTTGGCCCCCCTTTCCTATTAGGAGTAGGAGAGGGAAGGAAGAGGGGGAGGAGAGAAGGAAAGGGGGGGCCGGCCCCCCTCCCAATTCGGATTGGGCTTGGGGGGGGGGGGTGCGCCCCCTCCTTTGCTCCTTCCTCCTCCTTTCCACTAAGGCCCAATAAGGCCCATATACTTACCGGGGGGTTCCGGTAACCTCCCGGAACTCCGGTATATTCCCAATCTCACCCGGAACCTTTCCGGTGTCCAAATATATCCGTCCAATATATCAATCTTTATGTCTCGACCATTTCGAGACTCCTCGTCATGTCCGTGATCACATCCGGGACTCCGAACAACCTTCGGTACATCAAAATACATAAACTCATAATATAACTGTCATCGAAACCTTAAGCGTGCGGACCCTGCGGTTCGAGAACAATGTAGACATGACCGAGACACATCTCCGGTCAATAACCAATAGCGGGACCTGGATGCCCATATTGGTTCCTACATATTATACGAAGATCTTTATCGGTCAAACCGCATAACAACATACGTTGTTCCCTTTGTCATCGGTATGTTACTTGCCCGAGATTCGATCGTCGGTATCCAATACCTAGTTCAATCTCGTTACCGGCAAGTCTCTTTACTCGGTACATAATGCATCATCCCGTAACCAACTCATTGGTCACATTGCTTGCAAGGCTTATAGTGATGTGCATTACCGAGAGGGCCCAGAGATACCTCTCCGACAATCGGAGTGACAAATCCTAATCTCGAAATACGCCAACTCAACAAGTACCTTTGGAGACACCTGTAGAGCACCTTTATAATCACCCAGTTACGTTGTGACGTTTGGTAGCACACAAAGTGTTCCTCCGGTAAACGGGAGTTGCATAATCTCATAGTCATAGGAACATGTATAAGTCATGAAGGAAGCAATAGCAACATACTAAACGATCGGATGCTAAGCTAATGGAATGGGTCATGTCAATCAGATCATTCAACTAATGATGTGATCTCATTAATCAAATAACAACTCCTTGTTCATGGTTAGGAAACATAACCATCTTTGATTAACAAGCTAGCCAAGTAGAGGCATACTAGTGACACTCTGTTTGTCTATATATTCACACATGTATTATGTTTCCGGTTAATACAGTTCTAGCATGAATAATAAACATTTATCATGATATAAGGAAATAAATAATAACTTTATTATTGCCTCTAGGGCATATTTCCTTCAGATGTAGAGTTATGCAAGATTCACACGAATGCAAATGTTGCAGATCCGTTGACTAAGCCGCTTCCACAACCCAAGCATGAGGGGCACGTTAGAGCTATGGCATTCGATGTCTATTTGATTGACTCTAGTGCAAGTGGGAGACTGTTGGAGATATGCCCTAGAGGCAATCATGTATGATGACATTTCCTATGTGTTTATGAATAAAGATAGTCCTTGGACATTATCAATGATGTGTATCAGCAAGTACGTGACTTGTTTGTGGGACTATGCATTGTATGATGAGTGTCCTAAAAGGTCCCTAGTTGAAAGGGCTGTGTGGACGCGCAGCCGACTAGACTAGCATATGACACGGTCGATGGCTTGGTCTCACTAGCCATGGAGCATTGGATGCTAACCGGATAATATGGACTTGGAAAGGTCTGGTCGGATTCGATGTAGTCGGATCCGAGTCAAGATAAGGTCCAAGTCGGACAGACCCAACTATGAGACGCAGCGATATGTCATCTGTGAGTCTCTAGTACAACATACGTTCTATGTCCTAAGACCTGAGCTGACGCATGTACTCGAGATGGTGACAGACTTGCTTTGGGCCGACCAAACGCTACTCTGTGACTAGGTAGTTACAAAGGTAGGTTTCGGGTTTGTCTAGTCCCATGCTGCGAGACATGGTCAAGCAAGATGGGATTTGCCCCTCCGATTAGGAGAGATATACTCTGGGCCCCTTGTGTGATCCGACCAGGATAAGCATGGCCATGCGACAGGGTTTTGAGATACTCCGGTTTGTGGTCGGTATCACTGGAACGAGAAAGAGGTCGGGCTAGCACAAGGATGACAGTCTCGCCTTGAGCCCGACAACATATATCATGAGGCAAAGGGAACAGAAGTGTGACACGTTGTACAGGTTCGCCTAACTAGCTTCATAGTCTGCTTGGTGGTCGGCATGCTTTGCTAGAGGCCGCTACCAACCATGCAGGTCGGAGGTGATCCGAACTGCGACCAAGCCGACTTGAACCTAAGGGGTCACGCGCTTAAGGGAAGGAACCTACAAGGTCGGTTCATAGGACACTGGTCGGATGTGATCTGAACTGGACTAGGAACGTGACCGAGTAGACTTTGGGATTTAGGGTCCGTGCGAGGCCCAAGTGTTGAGCCTGCGATGGACGCCTATATAAAGTGGAGGTGCGGCACACTCATGCAGTTGATCGCTTCGGCACTGCGACTAGGGTTTGCATGTGTTGCGAATAGCCACCTCCACTCGCCGCCGACTGTGTGATCGGACCTAGCAGTCCGCCGCACAGTGTTCCTCCTGCACGCGCGGATACCGTTAGAGGCGGTGCACTTGCGCCGCTCAGGCGAACTTGTACGTGGGATCGGACGACCGGCTGTTCGAGGGAGATCGGACGAGGAGGAGACGATCCACGCAGACGCGCTGCCCCAACTCTTCTTCCGCTGCACGGCACTGCGCGTCTAGTGGTAACGAATTGTGATCCATCTTCCCGTAGCATGTTCTTGGTTGTTCTGCGCGTAGGAAATTTTAATTTGCAGTCGACGCACCCTACCGTAGAACCCAACAACTTATAGGGATGGCTCAATAGATTGATCGGAAAGATAACTTTGAGGTGGTTCGCTATCTACAACAATTTTATTATGTTCTCCACTATTGGTAAGAACTGTGGAGTGATTCTTTGCCACACGTTGGCGAAATTTTATATGATTCGATTATGTTAGCACTGTTGAGAGATTGCACTAGTGAAAGTATGAACCGTAGGCCTTGTTTTTAAGTATTGATATACCGTTTTGCGTTGTTTGCTACTTGCTACTTTGTTGTTTTTATTATTTTAGCTTGCAAAAATATATTTCTACTATCCATACTACACTTGTATCACCATCTGTTCGCGGAAGTAGTGTACCTATACAACTGCCAGTTGTATTCGGTGTGTTGAGGACACAAGAGATTTCTTGTATTTGATTACAGGATTGTTTGAGAGAGACCATCTTCATCGTACACCTTCCATGGATTGATAAATTTTAGGTCATCCACTTTAGAGAAATTTATTTCTGTCCTACAAAACTCTGCGATTGGGGGCGCCAATAGAGTCTACAAGAATAAAAGTTGCATAGGGGTTGCCTCCTCCACTACCTCGATGGAGGCGATTACGGCGGTGCCTCGGGCTCGAGGGTTGTCATCATCTTCGAGGCGGAGCGCACGGCGAGGCAGCAGGCGAGGTACGATCACTAGAATGTCGTTCGCCAAGAGCGGCGTGGGGCAGGACTGGGTACGTAACGACCCTGACCTCGCTGTCGCGTGGGCGCTCGACTGCTCCGTGACCACCGTGGAGATGACTGCCAGGCACCATTGTCGCCTTGACGGTGAGCTCGCCAAGATCGGCGAGGAGTGATCGCTTAGTGACTGCTCCGCCAACGCCGGTCGCGGCAAGGCCACCGCCAGGGCTCCGAAGGCCACGTCCACAGTGGTCGTGGCGGCACTCCGCACAGCGTGATAGGAGGTGGAGCGGCTCCCACACGAGCAGTAGGTAGCCGCCGAACAAGGTTGGTGTGGCCCTCCGCCGCTGTTCCGCCGTTGGAGGGACTACAACGACGTTAACGACACCGATGGACAAGGCGGTGTGGCAGGGCAGGGCGGCCACGCGTACGAGATGGTCGTCCGTTATATGGTTTAGTTTTTTTTGTTAAAAGGTCGATATATCGACCTTTTATGTAAATTATGTCTGAACTTCAATGAAATCCGCCCGGTTTGAACGATTTTCGTTCGGTTAGTTTGAATTGTTGGCCGGATGTATGCAGGCAGTGTTGGATGGCGGTCTCCGGCATCTGTGTCCGTGGAAGACTAGTCTATAGACGGATGCGGGAGGAAATTTGTAGGTTACCATTGGATATTCCCTTAGAAGTTTGATGGTCGTGAGCAAATACCGCAGCTTGTAAGAAAGAAGTCATCTTGATTATAAGGTAGGGATAACGATAATGAATGAGTTAAACACAAGATCCGAAAAATCATGCTAGACAAATGATCATATTGAACACTATTATATTTCCAATTAATTAGATAATTACGAAGGCTTTCACACCTTACTATTCTACAGGTTAGCAGATGTATCACAACTTTATGAGGTAATTCACCCGTCTTTTAGGCGAGCAAATTGTATTGGTCTCCCGGTTTTGTTTTTCTACCCCTGCTTCTTTAAGGATCAGGGCTGAGTCCATGTCACTTTTACTTTTGTTTAAGTGCGGCATGAAAAGATACGCATGATTTTTTGTGTCAATAACGGACTTTTTTTAAATGTTTAATTTATTAAGGAGAGTTTTACCAATGGAGCTACTTGCTCTATATTATTTTATTTGGCCGATGAGACTATCGTCTACACTAATTATTTTTGTTTTGAAACGGACTAAACTGAAATAAAAGTGGGTTATCTCATCTAGTTGCCAACCTCTCGTATCCTATTGATGTTAAAGATGCGGAAGGCTTATGCTCATCATCTTTAAGGGGGAATACATTATCACACAATTTTTAGCCTTGCATCTATCATGATTTTAAAAATTTCGTAATAAAACAACCATCAAAATATCCATTACTCGTCGGATATAAGAATCTTCCCTAGATGAAAAGAAGCATGGTTGTCCAACTTTTGTTCACACGAACTAAAAACCTTTAGCTAAAAATTAACTGAAGTAAAACGATAAGAGATACAAAAGGGCTTTAACACCCTCCAACTTAAAGTGCTAAGCTGATTGGATTTATTTAGTCTCCTTTCTATTAAGAGCGGTGTTCTTCGCAGGCGCAAGGAGAGTGATAGCGGATAAGAGTTAGAGTGCTCAGTTATTCTGGAACGTGGGGAGGTGTAAAATTTACACCTCATGTAAATCTTACCTTTGTACGACAGTTTTCCTCTATCTTAATAAAAAGAAAGATATGCGACTTGCGTATTCTTGTGAAAAAGAAGATAAACTTGTAGGTTGGCATGTGATTGTATAGACGAGCAAGGCATATCTTTTGTGGACGGCGGGCCGAGCAGTTGAAGATTGAATGCATATGAGGAAGTACAGGAAACACGTACTTCGATTTAGGAAAAGTTATGTGGCAATCCGATAAGCTGTGGCCTGTGGCAACCAAATGGCACTAACAGATTTGCCAAACGTTATTCCTTTTTCACTGGATCATAATCGAATGATTCAATAAAGCACACATAGAGACTGACACTGACATATACTACCTCGCTCTGTTCTAGCTAGTTTCATCACGTGTTGCTCCTTTTCCTCCGTTGCTTTCATTTTCGGCTTTAATGGCCCCTGCAATGGGATCGTTCGGGATGGCAGCCGCATAGACTAGTCGTGACTTGATTCTGACCGCCGTTTTTTCTCCTTGCTTTGGTTGCTGTCTCATGGGATGACCCAAATACCAACTGTGTGTGTACTTTGGAAACATCGAAGCCAGCCGTATTTTGACATTTGTGGGCTGTGTTGTATGTTTCTTCTTCTTTTTTTTTTTTGCGGGGGCTGTGTTGTATACATTTGGGAAAGTCGCCACATTTCGTTGTCAGGATTAAGATGGAAAGAATATCAGATGGAGACCAAGTATGGCGACAACTGATGAAAACCACGTGAAAACTATGTTTCGAAATTTCAAAAAAAAATCTTACGAACTTCAGATCCTTCCCTCCCCCGGCTCGCGACCGCGTCGTCCCCGCGGGCGACCAGCCGCCCCCGACCCTTCCTCCCCCCGCTCTCCATCACCCTCCCTCCCCGCCAGCGGGCCTGGCCCGGGTGACGCTGGCGGTGGCGGTCCATGGCCATTTCCCTCTTGGTTGCTCTCCGATGCGGGGCGGAGCGGCGCCGGGAGGTGTTCCTAGGCGGCGCCGGTCCAGCGGGGCGGCGGGGTATCTTGGTGCAACGCGGGAGATCGGCTGGGCGGCGGCAATGCCGTTGGCGGCGGGGTGGCGCGGCCAGGCGTCGCTCGCTCGGCCCAGATCTGAGCCCTCTGGGCCCCATCTGGTTCTGGGCGGGGCGGGTCGGCGGCGTGACTTCCGGGAGGCGAGGGAGCGGCGATGGGCAGTGGGGTGCTGGAAGCGCTGGCGCCGTCGTGCTGCAGTGTGGCCGGCAGGGCTTAGCGGGCCCGATTTGGGCCTAGACGGGCCAGGGGTGGCCTGGTATGCCCTGCTGCCGCGTCCAAACAACGACTGCGACGGTGCCGGAGGCACGGGCCTCCTGCACGGCGATGGTGGAGGTGGTTCCCTGCCGCGCAGTTATGGTGCTGCTGCTCCCGTCGCCCGACGCTTCTCTCCTCATCCTCGTGACCTCGTGGTGGTGATCTCTGTGAGGCGGCGTGGGTGGCGTCGCGACCGCGGTCGCGCATGCTGGTGGGCGGCGAGTTGGCTGGTTGGCTTCGGTCCGGTTGGGCGGTGGGGTATGGAGTGCGGGAGAAATCCTTGCTGGTTCTTCCGGCTCAGATGCGGTGACGCCTGCGGGTGTCGCCATTCCTTCCTATAGGGTGTTCGTGGTCTTCATCCCCCGCTTCCCACCGCGTGCCAGGGAAACCCTAGGACACGTTCGGGCAGCAGCTTCGTCGGCGTCACATTCCTTCTTGGAGGTGCTGCTTGGTACGCGGCAGATCGTTGCCTTCGATCGTGGTGGCTCTATTCCGGAGGGCGTAGCGGTGGTGGGTCATCCACGCTTTGTCGAGCTGTCGTTGTTGGCAATTATTTCTTTTTTTTCCTTTGGGCTTGATGTGTTGCTCGTCCCAGCATTTGCTATTTGATCCGCGTTGGTTGCTTTGGAATACAAAGCGGGGAAACCCTTTTTCGACGAAAAAATTCTTACAAGAACATATTATGTTAAGAGAATGATGTTTTATTAGCGAGCTCTTTTACGGTGATTGGATGGTTACAATATGTAGTTTCATGTACCTATGATTATTTCCCCATCGTTGATTTAGCATGTTAACTAAAAATTATTGTGTGCTCATGCTATTGCATGTTCTAGTTTTATGGGAAGGAATCAGGGGCGTGGCTTGATAAACCTCCTGATCTCCTGAGTCCTCTTATTGTAAAAGACATGATTATTAATTAAATAAAGTTGCCGAAGTTCAAAGAAAACATGTTAACTAAAAATATTAAGTTTAATCAAGAAGGGTTATTATGGTCCTCCGTGATTATTTTTTCTTTTATAGAAACTTTGTGAATTCGTTCCGTCAATCCCTCGCATATCGCCTAATCCATCTCGCGCGAGGGAGGCGCCTGGTGGCGATGACGCCGGCGCGAGATTCTGGGAGACACCGGCGCCGGCGCAAGTACCTGGGCTACGACGCCGGCGCGAGGTCGTGTTGGCGAAACCCCGGCTCGGCTTGGTCGTAGTGATCGCTCCCCGACGCCCCGCGGATGCCAGCGCGAGGTCCTGGGAGACGCCGGCGACGCGCAAGGACCTGGGCGACGACACCGGCGCGAGGTCCTGGAGGCGAACCCCTGGCTGGGCTTGGTCGTAGTGGTCGACCAGTGGAGCAAGGTACCTCGCTCCCTGCCCTCATCTCTTCGTTACCTCCCTCCCTGCAGCCTGCAGGCGGCTAGCCAGCGACTAAACATTCAATTATTTCTGTTCTAGTGTGCACAAAAATTGAAGGTAAACCACCATTGAGATCCAGGGTCTCTGAATTTCTGATTACGATGATTACTGTCAGCTCGTCCTAATGAAGTACATCGTCCAGGAATAGGACAACACCAAAAATTTATTGGATTCAGACCTGTAGTGTAATCTCTGATTCTTCCCGTGTAGATGTTGGGCAGGATGGTCCTTCCGTTGTTGAACAATTATAAACTACGTAGTGTGATCTTCCCACGTAGTGTAATCTCTGAATCTCTGAATGATGTTGGTTTATGATAAGATGATAATCTACTCCCTTCGTTTTTATTTACTCTGCATATTAGAGTTGACTGAAGTCAAACTTCGTAAAGTTTGATCAAGTTTATAGAAAACAATATAGACATTTATCATAATAAATCTATACGATGTGAAAGTACATTCAATAATGAATCTAATGTTGTTGATTTGTTATTGTATATCTTAATATTTTTGTTTATAAACTTGGTCAAAGTTTGCAAAGCTTGACGTTGACCAAAGCTAATATGCGAACTAAATAAAAACGGAGGGAGTACGTTGAACAATGATGCTAGTCTGAATCAACGTTGTGTAATCTCTGAATGGCTGAATCTTACCATGTAGATACATAGATATCATTGTGCATTCCTTCCAATGTGCTACAGACCCAGACTAATTTCTTCTCTGCGCCTAAAATTCCTTATGCTTGAGCTGTCAAGGAAGAAGACAGATCACTGAATCCATTGAATGTTGTCCTGTTAACTTGATGTATTCTACTCAGGAAAATATTCTCTCCTGTCCAGACATGTCACACGCAATAGACCATTGCTATTAGTAAAACACAACTAATCATAACTCATAAATAATTAGATTGATCTGCTAGTGTATCGCCTCGTTGCTATAACTCATTCCCCTTTGCAAGTGTCTTGACCAAATGATGGTCTTAATATTTAGCTGCAGTGTGCCTGTTGTTTTTCTACAACCTTCCACATAGATGTTGTGAAGGATGGTCCTTGCGTGCATCGGACTGAATTGAGAAGTATCTTGGATGAAATTGGGGACCCTTTTTAGTTGGTTCATGACGTGAATGAATCAATGAAGTAGGTGTAATGGTCAAGATCATAACACCAATGTATAATTTGAGATACTACTTGATTTGCCAGCAGTTGAGTGAGATGGCACAATATTCACTTATATATCTTGCACGTACCAACACCTGCATGCTCGTTTTTATAGTAACCATTGAAAATATGTACCTTTTTGTTTATTAGAAATGTTGATTTTCTCCTTTCATTTGCATGTGGTATTTCTTTTTCATTCGTGTTATGTTGAGCTTTGTTCACATATTTTCCAATCCAGTTGCCTTTGTGACATTCCCACATGTGGGTTTGCTAGGTTGGTGAAACCTATGGTTAATTTGTATGTGATATGCAGGAAGGCATGACCGATTTATGTGTGGAGACTCTATCTGAGTACCATGGCATTGACATCAAGACGTTTGTAAGTGAGGATGAAGGTTTTCAGTTTATAACAAACTAGGTATGTGCTCGTGTGTTGCCATGGGAGATTTTTCTAATGCAATAAGAGGAACATACAAGGATACACCCTGATGCAAATCAAATAACCAAGAGGCTGTGTTTTGGTTTTGAAGCATAGAATTTTTTACAACTTTATCACAGGACATACTGAAGGCCAGGGAACATCAGAGTGAAATATAATTATCTGAATGACATTTTAAAAAATAGATGTCCAATAATTCATCTTTGCATCTAAATAAAAATGTACGCGGCAATATCACCACTCATTTACTAACATGTTTCTCTATCTCCTCTTGCGCTAGAACAGTCAGTACCTGAAGATGGCATTTGGGTCATTCTGATTTGGAGCTTCTGTAACAAAATACATATTTCAGCAATAGAGTAATAATCTTTAGCAGTCCAGTAGTTGATTGATGTGCTTTCGTACTGTAGGGGAGTATGTTGACATGATCAAGGCTGGTATCATCGACCCTGTGAAAGTGATCCGAACGGCACTTCAAGATGCATAAATCTCAAGTTCTCTAACCATATACCTTTGTACGACCATGACAGAAACAATCAAGCTTGTATGATAATCTATGTTTGTAGTACAGGTTTCTCTGTTAATGGCAACCACAGAGGCCGCAGTTGCTGAGCTCCCAGCGACAAAGGCCAGAATTGCTATGCGTATGCCGGACATGAGCGGAATGTGTTTCTGACAGTGCGGCATGATGTCTGATTTTCCTGTTCTCGGTTAAGGACATGGCAAGCTTTACTCCCCCCCATATACATGAATAGAAAATTCCCCTCCTTATCAAACGAGAGGTGCAAAGCTGGCACCTATTTTGCTTTTTGAACTTGAGATGCTGATGTGACGTTAACAAGATTTAGAGCCATTTCATTCGGGGTGAATTCGAATAGGTGCAGGCAAGACAAGCATTACCTCAGGTTTTGAATGTTCACGGGCAACATTTGTTGTTATTGAAGTGCTTCCTGCATGCCCTTGTGTTTTTATGGTGGTGTGCTCTTAGTTTCTTATACAGGCTCAGACGACTAAGATCAGTACAACTACGAATTATGGGTAGTCCAGTCGACTGAAATTGGCACTTGTGGGTCAGAACAACTAACATCAGTACTCCCTCCAGTCCTTTTTACCACGCGTATTAGATTTGTCTGAAGTGTTTGAAGTTTGACCATGTTTATACAAGAAATATTAACATTCATAATATAAAATCAGCATCATTAGATCCATTACAGAACATATTTTCATATTATATTTATTTGGTATACTAAATGTTGATACTTTTCAATATAAATTTGGTCAAAGTTAACGGAGCTTGATTTTTAAAAAATCTAATATGCAGGGTAAAATGGATCAGAGGGAGCACTTACAGACTCAAACGACTAAGACTGATAGTGTGGGTTCGGACGAGTAAGACCCAGCTGACTAAGATCGGTACTTATGAGCTCGAACGACTAAGATAGATAGCAGTGAGCCCGAACGAGTACGGCCCATAGTTGTGGGTCATCCTCTATAGGTAGTCCTGACACAACTACCGCTACCGGTCTTTCAGATCACGACAAGCATTATGGATCATCCGGACCCCACAACTAGCACCAGAGTCGTCTGATCCTACTAGCAGCACTATGGGTCGCATGATCCCATTCCTAGCACTATAAGTAGTCCGAACCCACAACTACTAATATGGGTAGTCCGGATGACTAAGATAGATACTTGTGGGGCCGAATGACTAAGATTAGTACTTATGGGCCCGGACAACCAAGAACAATACTTGTGGGCCCAGAAGAATAAGATTGATACTTATGTCTAACACCTCAATGATCAAGCTACAGTAATCCCCCATGATCAGTGCCAAGTCATCATGCTTTACAATGCTTGATCACCTTTAATCTCATATCTCCTTTCAAAATCCTCTTTGAAATGGAATTCAAATTTAAGGTGAAATTAAAAGTTGTTCAAATCCAAGAACTAAATAGTTCATAATTTTGGGGATAATCCCTTGAGATTATTGTTATGGAAAATAACATCACTAAAAATCCTTTGAGGACTCTTTCATCATGAAAACAGTACCTAAATAGCCCTATTTAATCCAATTTCATTTAAACAAAATTCAGATGAAATTATCTTGCCTCAAAACCTTTTTGTGGCAGTGCTAAATATTGCAAAGTCTTTTTGTGGCCTAACAATTTGCAAAACAGAAAGGATTAAAGAAATCAGAAAAAGAAAAGAGAAAAGAGAAAAGGGTTAAGCGCTGCTGCGCTAGTGGGCTTAAGCCGCACGGTGCTCAATGGCCCAGCCCATACTGGCCTTCCCTACCTCCTGCTGCGCCAGGAGAAGGTCGTGCGTGCTATACCTGGCCAAACGGACCGGCACGGCCCGGCCCACGGCAATCATGCCTGGCACGGCACAGCCCGCCACGGCACCATTATTAGCCGGGTCGTGCCGTGCCGGCCCACGGGCGGGAGCTGGCAGCCTAGGCACGGCACGCCCAGGCACGCCGACCCGTTATGGCACGCTGGGCCGTCTGGCGCATATTTACCTCGGCTGGCGCATCTTCCCCTCTGTACAGCGAAAAAGTCCAAAAAAAGTGTAGAAAAGTGCAAAAAAATGTAGACTATTATGTGGGATAAATCTAAAATTTTATTATCACTTGCCTCATTAAAACCTTCCATCCCAAAGAAGTAAAAGAGTACAAAATATGCTCTAGAAATACTAAAAGATTAAAAGAAATAGAAAAAATATATTAGAGCACTACAAATGTACACATGCACTACAAAATTATTGAACATATTAGAGTACTAGGTATTTATATAGGACATATTTATTTATATATTTCAAAAAAAGTTAAACGGTTCGTGCCGTGTCGGCCCGCGTGCCCAGCCTCCAGGCCCAGGCATGGCCCATGGCGTGCCTCGTGCCATGCCTGGCCCGTTTAGCACGGGTTGTGCCATGCCTGGGTCATGTCATTCCTGCGTGTTACCGGGCCGGCCCAGTTAGCATGACCCGTTTGGCCAGCTATAGTGCGCGCCATGGATACAACCTATGGATACAGCATGTGAGCTCTCGGTCCCCTATGACGTCTCCCCTTTCTCCCTCTCGCCCAGTAGCTCGGATATAGCCGAGGCCGTGCCTCTGCCACCCAACGCCGTAGCTGCCGTCGATCATGTCCGCCCTAGCTCGCGCCGCCAGCTCAGGTGGATGCACCGCGTTGCGCTCGTTCCGTAGGTGGTCTCCGAGCGTCGTTTGGTCGTCGGAGCGCGACTCCGGCGGGACTCCGCAGCGTCCTGTGGACGCCGTCGGTTAAACGCCAGCTGGATTAGTTTAGGTTTAAAGTTAAACTAATTACCCGCTAACTAGACACTGACAGTGGGCCCTAGTCCGCTAACTTATTAGATTAAGAGTTCAGTAAAGCCCTATTAAAATTAACTGAGACTAACAGCTGGGTCCACACTGGACCCGCTGACTAGTCAAACTTGCTGACTGGGCAATTCCAATCAATTACATGTGGGTCCCCCTAGGCCCATTAACCAGTCAACTGGTCCACATTGACTACTAACTAGGCAGTGAACTGGACCCCACTGCCAGCGTCTGGGTGCACTGCACCGGGTGCTCCTACCATTTTAGTTTACATTTTGGAAATTAAATTAATCCAAAAAATTCTAGAAATTGTTTAGATCTTTGAAAATTCATAGAAAATTAACTGTCGGGTGAAAATAATTTATATATGAAAATTGCTCAGAAAAATATGACGAATCTGAATATGCCATCTACATAGCCTTCCCCTTCCGTTCATTTGTCCGATAATTGCCTTGAGCCGGGAAAATATTCCCGGATATTTCCCGCTCCGTCTATAACGCGTAGCACTGCGTTAGGTCATCCCTAGCATCGCATATTGTCATGTCATGATTTATATTGCATTTGTATGCCTGTTATTTATTATTTATTCCCCTCCTTCTCGGGTAGACCCCGAGACCGTTGTTGATCCGGTGATCGACTACTTCACTGTCGAGGGTCCGTGTTAGTCTGTAGAGCTTCCAGGCAAGCAAAACCCCCTTGATCATTCATATATCGCCCAGTTCCTTCTCTCTCATGCTTGCATTAGATTTTGCTACTGTATTTGTATGATCCTATTATGGTGCATAGCCTGATTTTGTAACCTTCTATTGTTATCTTACCTGCTTATCATATATGCTTAGTATAGGACGGTTAGTGATTCACCAGTGACCCCTCATCTTGTCCCAGTTGCCCCCGGTTTATGACTGATGACTCAATCAACGTGATCGACGTCCAGAGCCCGACACATCACATCACATCACATCCCCTTAGTGTGTACGGCACTGCAGGTTACTGTCGAGTGCCGAGGGTGATACTCATATAGGACTTCTGATGAGATCTTTGTAGTGTAGTTAATCGGTCGTGGTCTACGGAGGGTGATTCCTCCTTCACCACTCCCGATGACGACTCTGTCGTGCAACACCTCAAGTGTGAACCCTTCGAGGGTGATTCGTCCAAGGTCACCTTGACGGTTACATCAAGTGGAATCTATCGAGGGTGATTCCTCGGATTCCCCCTTAGTGTTATGGACACACGGTTACTTGTCTTTACCCCTCAGAACCATATTAAAGACGGTTGGCCCTGAGGGGTACCCGCAAGAGTTACTATTTATGCGGGACTGGAGGACAGGCGGTACCACCCCGGTAGAGGTGGACCTGAGTTCCCAACAGTCTCTTGCAAGTCGGGTTGACCGTGATGGTACCCACGAGTGATGTGGAGTCAGGTTGACCTGGAGGGTACCCGCAAGATAACTACGCGGCACGACCACACATACTTAGCCTTTGTCGTAAGTCCGTGAGACGGGGCAACGGGACCACAGATCATGGATCATTGATCGTCTTCGCGCGCTCCCAAGACACTAACGGGGTTGGATATGTGATCTGAGTAGGCCTCTGTCCTTTTCACACTAACCACCACGCGGGAATAAGTATAGGAACTCGGCATCGTACGATTCTCCAAAAGCTCTTCGGACGTCAGGATTGAACGGCGCGCACCCAGTTGGACGGGAACCACCTGCGCTTCTATTAGGGGATGGGTATGCTCCAGGCCGCCCACACAACATGCAGGAGTGTGAAGAGCGATGGGCCCAAGACCCCTGCGTGCTTAGGATGTGGACCAGCGTGTTGGCCTCTCTGTTCAGCCTAGGTAGGACTACGGCGTGTCGATCAACCGAGGTCAGGTATGATCTGATGGTGTGCCCAGCCGGAGTTAATCTAGCGTGTTGGGTAAGTTGGTGCACCTCTGCATGGAATTATATCTATTTGAATAGCCGTGTTCACGGTAATGGACGCTCGGAGTTGTATCCCGATCGATACAACTAGAACTGGATACTGGAGATGTGAAATGGATATGTGGCTCCAGGATTGCTTTCTCGCAGGGAGTCGAGGAAGAATCTCTAGGCGATGCTACAACATACCACTACTTTATATTATGCTAATCCACACTCTTCTAATGCTTCAAGATGCTAGTCTTTGATAGGCTAGACTTTCTCTTCTCTTCTAGCATCTCTGTAGTTCAGTCCAAAGATATGGCTCCATTCCTTTGATACCGATGCATACTTAGCATAGTTATGATGTACGTCTTACAAATACTTTGGATGAGTACTCATGGTTGCTTTGCTACCTCTTTTTCCCCAAACCCAATTGTTGCGATCAGATGACGGATCCCAGGAACCTGGTGCCACCACTGACTACTACTACTACTACTACTACTACTACTACTACTACTACTACTACTACTACTACTACTACTACTACTACCCCGAGGGTGCCTACTACTACGTGGAGGCCGCCGATGACCAGGAGTGGTTAGAAGGCTCCCAGACAGGAGGCATTGCCTTTTCGTTCATCGTTGATGTTTGTGCTAGCCTTCTTAAGGCAGACTTGTTTACCTTATGTCTGTACTTAGATATTGTTGCTTCCGCTAACTCGTTTTTATTCAAGCTTATGTATTCGATCCCTCGAGGCCCCTAGCTTGTAATATAAAGCTTATATGACTTTAATTTGTGTATAGAGTTGTGTTGTGATATCTTCCCGTGAGTCTTTGATCTTGATCGTGTGCATTTGCATGTATGATTAGTGCACGATTGAATCGACGATGACACATTATGAGCCCAAACAACTAAAATTGATAGTAGTCAGCCTGAACGAGTAAGATTGATATTTGTGAGCCCAAATGTCGGTGTCAAAACCGGCGGATCTCGGGTAGGGGGTCCCGAACTGTGCGTCTAGGCGGATGGTAACAGGAGACAAGGGACACGATGTTTTACCCAGGTTCGGGCCCTCTTGATGGAGGTAAAACCCTACGTCCTACTTGATTAATATTGATGATGTGTATTACAAGAGTGGATCTACCACGAGATCAAGGAGGCTAAACCCTAGAGGCTAGCCTATGGTATGATTGTTGTAATGGAGGTTATGTCCTACGGACTAAAGCCCTCCGGTTTATATAGACACCGGAGAGGGCTAGGGTTACACAGAGTCGGTTACAATGGTAGGAGATCTACATATCCGTATTGCCAAGCTTGCCTTCCACGCCAAGGAAAGTCCCATACGGACACGAGATAGAGTCTTCAATCTTGTATCTTCGTAGTCTTGGAGTCCGGCGGACGATGATAGTCCGACTGTCCGGACACCCCCTAGTCCAGGACTCCCTCAGTAGCCCCTGAACCTGGCTTCAATGACGATGAGTCCGGCGTGCATAATGTTCGGCATTGCAAGGCGGGTTCCTCCTTTGAATAATCCAGAGAAGATTGTGAACACCAGGATAGTGTCCGGCTCTGCAAAATAAATTCCACGTTCCACCGTAGAAAGAATAATATATACACAAGTTCAATCTGCTGACGTATTTTGCGGCATGATGTCACACCACTACTGTCGGTGTCAAAACCGGCGGATCTCGGGTAGGGGGTCCCGAACTGTGCGTCTAGGCGGATGGTAACAGGAGACAAGGGACACGATGTTTTACCCAGGTTCGGGCCCTCTTGATGGAGGTAAAACCCTACGTCCTGCTTGATTAATATTGATGATGTGTATTACAAGAGTGGATCTACCACGAGATCAAGGAGGCTAAACCCTAGAAGCTAGCCTATGGTATGATTGTTGTAATGGAGGTTATGTCCTACGGACTAAAGCCCTCCGGTTTATATAGACACCGGAGAGGGCTAG
The DNA here is from genome assembly GCF_002162155.2 of Triticum dicoccoides. Classification (NCBI taxonomy): domain Eukaryota; kingdom Viridiplantae; phylum Streptophyta; class Magnoliopsida; order Poales; family Poaceae; genus Triticum; species Triticum dicoccoides. The sequence goes on from NC_041391.1 coordinate 235,588,062, forward strand.
GGTTACATAGAGTCGGTTACAATGGTAGGAGATCTACATATCCGTATTGCCAAGCTTGCCTTCCACGCCAAGGAAAGTCCCATCCGGACACGGGATGGAGTTTTCAATCTTGTATATTCGTAGTCTTGGAGTCCGGCGGACGATGATAGTCCAGCTGTCCGGACACCCCCTAGTCCAGGACTCCCTCAGTAGCCCCTGAACCTGGCTTCAATGACGATGAGTCCGACGCGCATAATGTTCGGCATTGCAAGGCGGGTTCCTCCTTTGAATAATCCAGAGAAGATTGTGAACACCAGGATAGTGTCCGGCTCTGCAAAATAAATTACACGTTCCACCGTAGAGAGAATAATATATACACAAGTTCAATCTGCTGACGTATTTTGCGGCATGATGTCACACCACTACCAAGCCTTTACTTGAATCGTTTTTTATTATACCACCTCAGCGCGTTTAGCGAAGCGGTTTCCTTGGCACGTCTCGTCGAAGCAGAGATCGTGTTCCCCTTATTCCGGGATCCTTATCAATACGGACGTGGGTAACCCAACCGCGCCCGTCGCCACGCCTCCCCTATCGAAGGCGAGTCCCGAACGGTCACGGAGACGGCTCTTGGTATTTTCTTCCTTTATAATAGGACCAAGGCTCGTTTCTTTTCTTCAATCTTCCACCGAATCTTCGCCTTGCTCCAAGTTCCAACACCCAGAGCCCTAGATTCGAGTGCTTCGGACCTTCAACAATGTCCGGCTCCGACCTTCAGGGCCGGTGGATGCCCTCCTCCGTTACGGAGGAGGACGTGCTAAAGCTGCGAGAAGCCAAGTACCTGTCCTATGAGATTTCGCACAGGCTGCCCGCCAAAGGGCAGGCCATCCCCACCCCCGAGCCCGACGAATATGTCGTCTTTGTATCCCACCTCCGTCGGGGTTTAGGCTTCTCGACGGATCCTTTTGTGAGAGGGCTCATGTTCTACTATGGGTTGGAATTCCACGACTTGGCTCCAGAGTCCATCCTCCATATCTCCGCATTCATCGTTGTCTGCGAAGCCTTCCTCCGCGTCACCCCCCACTTCGGCCTATGGCTGAAGACCTTCAATGTGGAGCCGAAGATGGTCAGGGGCGTCAAGCTGAATGCGGCGGGGGGCCGTAAGTAGGAGGGCCGATGCCTCGTGGCCTGAGGGCTCCTTCCAAGAGGAGCTCCGCTTATGGCAGCAGGAGTGTTTCTATATCACCGCTCCGAGGGGCAGCAGGCAGAAGCCGCCGCCTCCGTTCCGCTCAGGACCTCCACGGCGGTTGATGTCGTGGGTCAACCAAGGGCTCAATTGGGGGCCGTCAAAAGACGTGCCCCTATTGCAGGGCCGGATTCGAGACCTCCGAGCGAGGGAGATTGATCTGGTCGTGGTGATGCAGGTCATGCTAATTAGGCGTCTCCTGCCCTGCAAACGCCGTCCTCTCCGGCTATGGGAGTTCAATCCGGAGAGACCACGGATTCTCCAACACTTCATGGGTACAACACCCGTGGAGATTTACAAGTTGTTCTTCGGACCACAAGTGGCGTGTCCGAAATTGACCGAGGATGCCGGCCTAAGCTGCAATCGCCCGGATACTCGAGTAAGCAGCTCAGTGTTTGGACGTACCATTTGTTTTGCCCTCCTTCGGTTCGCCTTTTAACCCGTTATGCTTCTGCAGGAGTGGATAGCGCAAGCAAAGCTGATACGGTGTCCGGTCCCCCTCCCAGAGACCGCGCCGGAGCCCGTGCTGGTCAGAATGTTGGAGGTTGCGCCTTCAGAAGAAGGCGAGGGGGAAAACAGAGGAGCTACCGCCCTGCCCAAGGGGGCGCTTGAAGAAGGGGGGATCGAGAATCCCTCCCTCCAGGGGGAGAAGAGGACCGCCTCCGAAGACCCGGAGGCCAAAGCCCCTAAGCGGGGGAAGAAATCTTCGTCGGAGGGTCCTGCGTCCGGGGAGGCCCCGGCCGCACAGTCTTCTCTAAAGAATCAGCCCTCTAGCGAGCCGTGAGTAAAAAAAGGGGAGTTCATTAATAAGAAACATCCCTATTTGTGCTTCTGAGGATAACCGAAATTGTTACCTTGTAGATCGGATCTGCGGCCTTCTCAGATGAGCTCGTCTTCGGGGGATCTTCGTCCGGAGATGAGAGCGAGACGCCTCCGTCTGCTGCAACGTCGGATATGGCGGACGAGCCTAAAGTGTCGTCACGGAGGGTATCCCCGAGCCCGGCAGAGTTGAAGAGTTCGGCGCCGACTAGTGTTCGGCCGGGGGAGCTGAACGATCTGCTTGAGAGGGCATCCGTCTCAGAAGATCACCGTGCATTGATGAGCATGGTGATTGGAAGGATTTCGTCCGCCGAAAGCGGATTGCATAATGCCGTCAGGAGTTTGCTGGCGGGGTTTGAGGTACGTAAAAACGACGCGCCTTTTTGACAGTTTTGCACATAAAAGTGCGCCCTGTATAGATAGTAGCCCCTGAGACTCGGTAGGTTGTCGAAAGCGACAGCGTGCCAAGGATCAAAATCGCAGGTATTAAGTGTCGCCTTTCCTATACAGGTGGCGGATAGTCCGGGGGCTAGCCGGACTGATGGAGTTGCCGAATTAATGCGGCAGCTCGATGTGGCGGATGCAGACTTCGCGCTAGTCAACAAGCGACTTGATGAGTCGCAAGGTAAATTGGTTCTCCGCAGTCACCTATTAGGGGAGTGAAAGCCCGCCTCTTACAATATTTATGCTTGACGCAGATGGTGCTGCTGCTGTGGAGAGCCTTCGGGCAGAACTTGCTCAAGCCAAGGAGCAAGCCAGAAGGAGTGATGCGGCTGCCTCGAGGGCGGCCGAGGAGTTAGAAGCCGAAAGGGCTGCACATTGCCGAAGCAGGGAAGAGATGGCCAGATTGGCCGTTAAAGTGAAGGATGCTACCGACTGCAATGAGGCTCTTGAAAAGGAGCGCCTATCGGAGCAAGAAGACCTGGGGAAGGCCACCGCCGAAGCCAAGGATGCCCGTTCTACAATGCGGGCTATGAAGGAGGAGCTGCGTCAGGCCGGAGACATTGTGGCTGGCAAGCCTTTTCTGCTACGCCGTAGGTTTACGGATCCGAAGTATGTCCAGCTTGGCCAGCTGTGGGGTCCGGAGGATCCGTATATGGACTTAGCGGCGAGTGCGGCAGATGCCGTTGTGCACTTCCGAAGCCAGGAGGATCACAAGACGGAAGAGCTATTTTGGTCTCAATTCCATAGTCCGGATCGTTCACTTCCGCTGACCGATCGGCTGGCCGAATGGGCTGAGCTGAATAGGTTGTCCGGACTTGCCATGACGGATATCGTGACTCATGTCTGGCCGGAGAGGCCCAAACCGACGAGCTACTTTGGCTTGTTACAGCAGTTTCTTGGGGCGGTGCCGCATATCAAGGAGATGAAGCGGCCGGCTTGCATAGAGGGTGCGCGGATGGCCCTTGCCCGTGTGAAGACACATTGGACAGAGATGGATGCCACCACAGTTGCAACCCGGGGTTCGGATGAAAGCCGGTTACCCGCTGAGCACTATTTTGGGGAAGTTGTGCGTGGTGCTCGTATAATAGAGTCGCAGTGCTCAAAAAATGTCACATTCAAATGAACGTTTTATTTTGTAAAACAATGGTTATGAAGTAATCGCTTTTTATACTTGTGCGTTCCAAGTATTGAAATATCTCCTATGCGGCCGCTTATGTATACGTGTGTATAACCTGAAAGATGGCAGTCTTCGGCTTCAGCCCCCACGCACAAGGTGCGGGGGTGTTCGCAAAAGTAGCGCATTTTCACACTTAATCCGACGTCTCGGTCCTGTTGAGGAGGTGGTAGCGTAGAAAACGAGGCAATCTGGACTATGATGCTTTATCACTTTCACTTAGCCATTGGAGTTCGAGGGTGGGGCTACGATATAGCCCCTGGGGGCACCGCGCTCTCCGAATTCGGGGCGCGTGTGTGCCTGACCGGGAAACGGTCCTTCGTCAAAGCGGAGGAATTCTAAACATTCCGGTGGTCGATCGAGTGGTTGACCAGTCTCTCGCTGTATCATGACAGTCAGTTTTCGGCTTTCTCTACTGAGGTGCTCGCCCAGCCAAACTGGGGCACAATCGCAGTAGTTCTCCTGGTGCCGCGTTAGCCGATGATACGGAACGTAAGGCAGCAAAACACAGGAGCCGGGCAAACCCAACATTTGAGCAAAGACATGATTCGGAGCTGATGCATATAAGGCCTAACTCGAGACACTGAACACTCCCTAAGGTGTTCGGTCTTTATAATAATGGGCAGAACAATGCCCTAAGCCCCTAGTGTCCAAGTACGGGCAAGGTCCTCTGATGCGGCCGATGCCAAAACGTCAGGCTCCACTCTGGTTATAATGAGAAGCCAGGGGATTAGAGCAACAAGAGACAGTAAAAAAAGGTTTACGCAGGGTCTTAATCTGAAAAGAATCCTTGCAACGGGTCCCTACTGCACATCTGCGCCTGTGTCTCCGTTGTGCCGTTATCCTGGACGGGTGTGCACATTGTTCATCTGTAAAAAGAGAGGAACTTAGTTTGAAAGGAAATCGTGCGAAAAAAGGTGTATGAAAAATATAAATAAGTAAAGCGGAGTCTATATTAGCTCGTTGTTGCTTGTACGCACAACCCCTTGTGAAGGGGTGTGCGGCTAGGGAGCCCCTAGCTTATTTATGCCGGACTCGTCTATCCGTGTCCGGGATCGTTAAATGACCCTCGCAATGAAATGATGCCACGTGGACCGGGCATTTTAAGTGTACGAGACGCGTAATGTGGTATGGCGTTGAAGCGGACAAGAGCTTCACGTCCCAATAGTGCTTGGTAGCCACTTTTGAATGGGGCGACATGAAAGATTAGCTTTTCGCGTCGGAAGTTGTTCGGTGGCCCGAACACAACTTCGAGTAATAGGGAGCCTGTGCACTTGGCGTAAGGGCCTGGCGTCACTCCTTTAAAGGAAGTGCGGCTATGTCTAATTTTAGTAAGGTCTATCCCCAACTTGCGGATTGTATTTGGATATAGCAGGTTTAAATCGCTGCCTCCGTCCATCAGGACTTGTGTAAATTGTAGTCCGTCGATTATAGGATCCAACATCAGAGCAGTCCATCCTGCATTTTGAACACTTCTGGAATAATCCAGGTGGTCAAAGGTGATTGGTTTTGACATCCAATCTCGAGGTTCCGCTGGGGTGGACCGTGCGAGACCCATCTTAGCGGGTGCCGCATTGTTTTTCCGCATTATCACATGAAGTGAGTTTACTGCTTTGACTTCTTGTGGGAAAGTCTTTTGTTTTCCGGTGCTCTGCTGGTGGGGTTTATCCTCTTCGCGCTTGATGCGTCGAGCCCCTTGTGTTCGGTGCTGAGTCGGCCGGACTGTTTGAAGACCCAACAATCTCGGTGGGTGTGGTTTGCAGGCCTTCCGGGGGTACTGTGGATTTGACATACCCGATCCAAAATTTTGTTTAAGTTGGATAGCTCATCACTGTTATCCTTAAGAGGCAGTGTTTTGTTGTTTGGCTGCGAGCTTTTGAATTCGGCATTGAACGCCGTATTCTTTGGGCTTTTTTCTTTATTCTGGCGCTGATCCTTTCTATGCCGTGATTTTCCGTTTCCATCCCTGATCTCGGATGTACTTGGGTCGCTGGTGCTGCTTCTTGCTAGCCAGCTATCTTCCCCCGCGCAAAAGCGGGTCATGAGGCTTGTTAGCGCGGACATTGTCCTCGGCTTCTCTTGGCCGAGGTGTCTGGCGAGCCATTCGTCTCGGACGTTGTGTTTAAAAGCTGCTAAGGCCTCGGCGTCCGGACAGTCGACTATTTGGTTCTTTTTAGTAAGGAACCCGTTCCAGAATTTGCGCGCTGACTCTCTGGGCTGTTGAGTTATATGACTTAGATCGTCTGCATCCGGAGGGCGGACATAAGTCCCTTGAAAATTTGCTCTAAACGCGTCCTCGAGCTCTTCCCAACTTCCAATAGTGTTTTCTGGGAGGCTTTTGAGCCAGTGCCGAGCTGGCCCTTTAAGCTTGAGGGGTAGATACTTTATGGCGTGGAGATCATCTCCTCTAACCATATGTATGTGTAGTATGTAATCTTCTATCCACACTCTAGGGTCTGTTGTTCCATCGTAAGCCTCTATGTTTATGGGTTTAAACCCTGCTGGGAATTCATGATTCAGCACCTCATTGGTGAAACATAGTGGGTGTGCGGCGCCCCTGTATTTGGGTGTACCGCTGCCGTCGAACACTTGTCGTGCTGTGCTGCTTCCTGGGGCCCTCTTTTTTGGCCCGTAAATGGACCTGGCTGGGCCATCTGTTTTCCCAAGGTCGTGAGTCGGCTTGTGTGCGGCGTCGCTTGTAAATTTTGGCCTATCGTCTGGCCGTCTATCCGGCCAGGCGGCCTCTTTGTTTTTTGACTGTGGGTGCTCTATGGCTTCCTCGTCAAATTCTGGCAGCAGCTTGCGCTTCGGGTAGCTCTTTGATTGATGGCTATTGCCGTATTTGTCTGCAGTTTTGAGCACTTTGCTCCACCTCATTCTGAGTATGTCTTCCGCTGTTTTGAGCTTCCGTTTTTCCTTCTTCAAGCTTCTTGCGGTGGCGACGAGTCTTCCGTGAAGGTTTTTATGATCCGGTGGTATGTCCGGCGTGATGTCGTCTGGACTGTTGGTTTCGCCGGGATTGGATTGATTATCCGATTCGTCCTGTTCGGACGGTTGCTTGGTTGCATGTTCGTCGTCCACTGGTTTGCCCTGCTCTAACGCTGGGTCATTAGGAATGTTGTATTTGCCGAGGCGGGGCTTATGGCGGCGCTTGCGTCGCCGTTTTGGTTGTTTATCGGCGGGATTATCCTTTGCCGCGCCCAGTTGTTCCTCTTCATCGCTTCCTTTTGGGGTATCCACCATATATACGTCGTGCGTTGGGGTGGTCTTCCAGTGCCCTGTAAGCGCTGGTTCTTGATTGTCTCCGGCATCATCGTCCACACCGTCGATGTCATCGTAGTCATAGTCTAGCATGTCGGTTAGATCATCGACAGTGGCTACTAGGTGGGTGGTGGGTGGGCTTTGAATTTCTTCGTCGTCCGCATCCCAACCATCCTGGCCATAGTCCGGCCAGGGCTCTCCGGATAGCGAGAGATGCTTTAGCGAATTTAGGATGTCGCCAAAGGGCGAGTGCTGAAAGATGTCTGCCGCGGTGAACTCCATGATCGGCGCCCAATCGGATTCAATTGGCAGGGGCGCAGGAGGTTCGGAGTCCGGCGGGGAGTCCGGCACCTCGGAGTCACGAGCTTTATAGGGGACAAGGTCAGCGTTCGGCTCCATCGCCGTGGAAGTTGCAGCCCCCGATGCGGTGTCCAGCCACCGGTCCTCGATCGGCGCGATCGGCTCCGGACTAAGGGCCGGAGCGGATTCGTGTGCGGCCACCAAGGCACTGTCCGGCGGCAGAGCTAAATCATGCCCATCGTGACAGCGCGGCATGCTCGGCTGCGGCTCGAGTCCGTCGAAGATCAAGTCCCCGCGGATGTCGGCCGTGAAGTTTAGGCTTCCGAACCTGACCTGATGGCCAGGGGCGTAGCTTTCGATCTGCTCCAGATGGCCAAGTGAATTAGCCTGCAGTGCGAAGCCGCCGAATACGAAGATTTGTCCGGGGAGAAAAGTCTCACCCTGGATGGCGTTGTTGTTGGTTGAAGAAGCCATCGAGCCTATCGGCGACGACACAGAGGAACTCTCAATGAAAGCACCAATGTCGGTGTCAAAACTGGCGGATCTCGGGTAGGGGGTCCCGAACTGTGCGTCTAGGCGGATGGTAACAGGAGACAAGGGACACGATGTTTTACTCAGGTTCGGGCCCTCTTAATGGAGGTAAAACCCTACGTCCTGCTTGATTATTATTGATGATGTGTATTACAAGAGTGGATCTACCACGAGATCAAGGAGGCTAAACCCTAGAAGCTAGGCTATGGTATGATTGTTGTAATGGAGGTTATGTCCTACGGACTAAAGCCCTCCGGTTTATATAGACACCGGAGAGGGCTAGGGTTACACAGAGTCGGTTACAATGGTAGGAGATCTACATATCCGTATTGCCAAGCTTGCCTTCCACGCCAAGGAAAGTCCCATCCGGACACGGGATGGAGTTTTCAATCTTGTATCTTCGTAGTCTTGGAGTCCGGCGGATGATGATAGTCCGGCTGTCCGGACACCCCCTAGTCCAGGACTCCCTCAACTACCAAGCCTTTACTTGAATCGTTTTTTATTATACCACCTCAGTGCGTTTAGCGAAGCAGTTTCCTTGGCACGTCTCGTCGAAGCAGAGATCGTGTTCCTCTTATTCCGGGATCCTCATCAATACGGACGTGGGTAACCCAACCGCGCCCGTCGCCACGCCTCCTCTATCGAAGGCGAGTCCCGAACGCTCACGGAGACGGCTCTTGGTATTCTCTTCCTTTATAACAGGACCAAGGCTCGTTTCTTTTCTTCAATCTTCCACCGAATCTTCTCCTTCCTCCAAGTTCCAACACCCAGAGCCCCAGATTCGAGTGCTTCGGACCTTCAACAATGTCCGGCTCCGACCTTCAGGGCCGGTGGATGCCCTCCTCCGTTACGGAGGAGGACGTGCTAAAGCTGCGAGAAGCCAAGTACCTGTCCTACGAGATTTCGCACAGGCTACCCACCAAAGGGCAGGCCATCCCCACCCCCGAGCCCGGCGAATATGTCGTCTTTGTATCCCACCTCCGTCGGAGTTTAGGCTTCCCGACGGATCCTTTTGTGAGAGGGCTCATGTTCTACCATGGGTTGGAATTCCACGACTTGGCTCCGGAGTCCATCCTCCATATCTCCGCATTCATCGTTGTCTGCGAAGCCTTCCTCCACGTCACCCCCCACTTCGGCATGTGGCTGAAGACCTTCAATGTGGAGCCGAAGATGGTCGGGGGGCGTCAAGCTGAATGCGGCGGGGCGGCCGTAAGCAGGAGGGCCGATGCTGAAGGAAATATGCCCTAGAGGCAATAATAAAGTTATTATTTATTTCCTTATTTCATGATAATTGTTTATTATTCATGCTAGAATTGTATTAATCGGAAACATGATACATGTGTGAATACATAGACAAACAGATTGTCACTAGTATGCCTCTACTTGACTAGCTCGTTAATTAAAGATGATTATGTTTCCTAGCCATAGACATGAGTTGTCATTTGATTAACGGGATCACATCATTAGGAGAATGATGTGATTGACATGACCCATTCAGTTAGCTTAGCACCCGATCGTTTAGTATGTTGCTATTGCTTTCTTCATGACTTATACATGTTACTATGACTATGAGATTATGAAACTCCCATTTACCGGAGGAACACTTTGTGTGCTACCAAACGTCACAACGTAACTGGGTGATTATAAAGGTGCTCTACAGGTGTCTCCAAAGGTACTTGTTGGGTTGGCGTATTTCGAGATTAGGATTTGTCACTTCGAATGTCGGAGAGGTATCTCTGGGCCCTCTCGGTAATGCACATCATTTAAGCCTTGCAAGCATTGCAACTAATGAGTTAGTTGCGAGATGATGTATTACAGAACGAGTAAAGAGGCTTGCCGGTAACGAGATTGAACTAGGTATTGGATACCGACGATCGAATCTCGGGCAAGTAACATACCGATGACAAAGGGAACAACGTATGTTGTTATGCGGTCTGACCGATAAAGATCTTCGTAGAATATGTAGGGACCAATATGGGCATCCAGGTCCCGCTATTGGTTATTGACCGGAGACGTGTCTCGGTCATGTCTACATTGTTCTCGAACCGTAGGGTCCGCACGCTTAAGGTTTCGATGACAGTTTTATTATGAATTTATGAGTTTTGATGGACCGAAGGAGTTCGGAGTCCCGGATGAGATCGGGGACATGACGAGGAGTCTCGAAATGGTCGAGACGTAAAGATCGATATATTGGACGACTATATTCGGAGTTCGGAAAGGTTCCAAGTGATTCGGGTATTTTTCGGAGTACCGGAGAGTTACGGGAATTCGCCGGGGAAAAGTATTGGGCCTTATTGGGCCATACGGGAAAGAGAGAGGGGCTGCCTAGGGCAGGCCGCGCGCCCCCCCATGGCCTAGTCCGAATTGGACTAGGGGGAGGGGCCGCACCCCCTCCTTCCTTCCCTTCCCTCTTCCCCTTCCTTGTCTCCTACTCCTACTACTTGGAAGGTCTCCTAGTTGGACTAGGAAAGGGGGAATCCTACTCCCGGTGGGAGTAGGACTCCCCTAGGGCGCGCCATAGAGAGGGCTGGCCCTCCCCTCCTCCACTCCTTTATATACGGGGGCAGGGGCACCCCATAGACACACAAGTTGATCATCATGATCGTTCCTTAGCCGTGTGCGGTGCCCCTCTCCACGATATTACACCTCGGTCATATTGTAGCGGTGCTTAGGCGAAGCCCTGCGACAGTTGAACATCAAGATCGTCACCACGCCGTCGTGCTGACGGAACTCCTCCCTGAAGCTCTGCTGGATCGGAGCCCGGGGTGCGTCATCGAGCTGTATGTGTGTCAAGAACTCGGAGGTGCCGGAGTAACGGTGCTTGGATCAGTCGAACCGGGAAGACGTACAACTACTTCCTCTATGTTGTGTCAACGCTTCCGCTTCGATCTACGAGGGTACATAGACAACACTCTCCCCTCTCGTTGTTATGCATCACCATGATCTTGTGTGTGCATAGGAATTTTTTTTGAAATTACTACGTTCCCCAACAGTGGCATCCGAGCCTAGGTTTTATGCATTGATGTTATATGCACGAGTAGAACACAAGTGAGTTGTGGGCAATACAAGTCATACTGCTTACCAGCATGTCATACTTTGATTCGGCGGTATTGTTGGATGAAGCGGCCCGGACCGACATTACGCGTACGCTTACGCGAGACTGGTTTTACTGCCGTGCTTTGCACACAGGTGACTAGCGGGTGTCAGTTTCTCCAACTTTAGTTGAACCAAGTGTGGCTACGCCCGGTCCTTGCGAAGGTTAAAACAGCACCAACTTGACGAACTATCGTTGTGGTTTTTGATGCGTAGGTAAGAACGGTTCTTGCTAAGCCCGTAGCAGCCACGTAAAATTTGCAACAACAAAGTAGAGGACGTCTAACTTGTTTTTGCAGGGCATGTTGTGATGTGATATGGTCAAGACGTGATGAAATATAAGTTGTTGTATAAGATGATCATGTTTTGTTGAAGTTATCGGAAACTGGCAGAAGCCCTATGGTTGTCTCTTTGTTGCATAAAGATGCAAGTGCCAAATATTTGCTTTACATTATCGCTATGCGATAGCAATAGTTGCAAGAGCAATAGTTGGCGAGACAACCATGTGATGACACATTGATATAGATCAAGATGATGAAGATCATGGTGTCGTGCCAGTGACGATAGAGATCATGACAGTACTTTGGAGATGGAGATCAAAGGCGCAAGATGATCATGGCCATATCATGTCACATATTTTGATTGCATATGATGTTTATCTATTATACATCTTATTCTTGCTTTGATTGACGGTAGCATTTTAAGATGATCTCTCACTAAATTATCAAGAAGTGTTCTCCCTGAGTATGCACCATTGCCAAAGTTTGTCGTGCACAGACACCACGTGATGATCGGGTGTGATAAGCTCTACGTCCATCTACAACGGGTGCAAGCCAGTTTTTGCACACGCAGAATACTCGGGTTAAACTTGACGAGCCTAGGATATGCAGATATGGCCTCGGAACACGGAGACCGAAAGGTCGAGCGTGAATCATATAGTAGATATGATCAACATGAGATGTTCACCATTGAAAACTACTCCATCTCACGTGATGATCGGTTATGGTTTAGTTGATTTGGATCACGTGATCACTTAGCTGACTAGAGAGATGTCTATCTAAGTGGGAGTTCTTAAGTAATATGATTAATTGAACTTAAATTTATCATGAACTTAGTCCTGGTAGTATTTTGCAAATTATGTTGTAAGATCAATAGCTTGCGTTGTTGCTTTCATATGTTTATTTTGATATGTTCCTAGAGAAAATTGTGTTGAAAAATGTTAGTAGCAATGATGCAGATTGGATTCGCGATCTGAGGTTTATCCTCATTGCTGCACAGAAGAATTATGTCCTTAATGCACCGCTAGGTAACAGACCTATTGCAGGAGCACATGCAGACGTGATGAATGTTTGGCTAGCTCAATATGATGACTACTTGATAGTTTAAGTGCACCATGATTAACGGCTTAGAATCGGGACTTCAAAGACGTTTTGAACGTCATGGACCATATGAGATGTTCCAGGAGTTGAAGTTAATATTTCAAGCAAATACCCGAGTTGAGAGATATGAAGTCTCCAACAAGTTCTATAGCTAAAAGATGGAGGAGAATCGCTCAACTAGTGAGCATGTGCTCAGATTGTCTGCGTACTACAATCGCTTGAATCAAGTGGGAGTTAATCTTCCAGATAAGATAGTGATTGACAGAATTCTCTAGTCACCATCACCAAGTTAGTAGAACTTCGTGATGAACTATAGTATGCAAGGGATGATGAAAATGATTCCCGAGTTTTTCATGATGATGAAATCGATGAAGGTAGAAATCAAGAAAGAACATCAAGTGTTGATGGTTAACAATACCACTAGTTTCAAGAAAAGGGCAAAGGGATAGAAGGGAACTTCAAGAAGAACGGCAAGCAAGTTGCTGCTCAAGTGAAGAAGCTCAAGTCTGGACCTAAGCCTGAGACTAAGTGCTTCTACTGCAAAGGGACTGGTCACTGGAAGCAGAACTACCCCAAGTATTTGGCGGATAAGAAGGATGGCAAAGTGAACAAAGGTATATTTGACATACATGTTATAATGATAGTGCAACTTATTTGTGGCACTGCCGTTTAGGTCATATTGGTGTAAAGCGCATGAAGAAACTCCATGCTGATGGGATTTTGGAATCACTTGATTATGAATCACTTGATGCTTGCGAACCATGCCTCATGGGCAAGATGACTAAGACTCCATTCTCCGGAACAGTGGAGCGAGCAACTGACTTATTGGAAATAATACATACTGATGTATGCGATCCGATGAGTGTTAAGGCTCGCGGCGGGTATCATTATTTTCTGACCTTCACAGATGATTTGAACAGATATGGGTATATCTACTTGATGAAACATAAGTCTAAAACATTTGAAAAGTTCAAAGAATTTCAGAGTGAAGTGGAAAATCATCGTGACAAGAAAATAAGGTTTCTACAATCTGATCGCGGAGACAAATATTTGAGTTACGAGTTTGGTCTTCAATTAAAACAATGTGGAATAGTTTCACAAATTCATGCCACCTGGAACACCACATCATAATGGTGTGTCCGAACGTCATAACCGTACTTTATTGGATATTGTACAATCTATGATGTTTCTTACCGATTTACCACTATCATTTTAGGGTCATGCATTAAAGACAGCTGCATTCACGTTAAAAGGGGGCACCATCAAAGTCCGTTGAGATGACACAATATGAACTGTGGTTTGGCAAGAAACCAAAGTTGTCATTTCTTAAAGTTTGGGGTTGCGATGCTTATGTGAAAAAGTTTCATCATGATAAGCTCAAACCCAAATCGGAGAAATGTGTCTTCATAGGATACCCAAAGGAGAAAGTTGGGTACACCTTCTATCACAGATCCGAAGGCAAGACATTCGTTGCTAAGAATGGATCCTTTCTAGAGAAGGAGTTTCTCTCGAAAGAAGTGAGTGGGAGGAAAGTAGAACTTGATAAGGTAATTGTACCTTCTCCCTTATCGGAAAGTAGTTCATCACGGAAATCTGTTCCTGTGACTACTACACCAATTAGTGAGGAAGCTAATGATGATGATCATGTAACTTCAGATCAAGTTACTACCAAATCTCGTAAGTAAACCAGAGTAAGACCCGCACCAGAGTGGTGCGGTAATCCTATTCTAGAAGTCATGTTAATAGACCATGATGAACCTACGAACTATGAGGAAGCGATGATGAGCCCAGATTCCGCGAAATGGCTTGAGGCCATGAAATCTGAGATGGGATCCATGTATGAGAACAAAGTGTGGACTTTGATGGATTTGCCCGATGATCGGCAAACCATAAAAAATAAATGGATCTTCATGAGGAAGACGGACGTTGATAGTAGTGTTACTATCTACAAAGCTAGACTTGTCGAAAAAGGTTTTTGACAAAGTTCAAGGTGTTGACTACAATGAAATTTTCTCACACGTAGCGATGCTTAAGTCTGTCCAAATCATGTTAGCAATTGCCGCATTTTTATGAAATCTGGCAAATAGATAAACAAAACTACATTCCTTAATGGATTTAAAGAAGAGTTGTATATGATGCAACCAGAAGGTTTTGTCAATCCTAAAGGTGCTGACAAAATACGCAAGCTCCAGCGATCCATCTATGGACTGGTGCAAGCATCTCGGAGTTGGAATATACGCTTTGATAAGTTGATCAAAGCATATAGTTTTATACAGACTTGCGGTGAAGCCTGTATTTACTAGAAAGTGAGTGGGAGCACTACAGCATTTCTGATAAGTATATGTGAATGACATATTGTAGATCGGAAATAATGTAGAATTATTCTGCAAAGCATAAAGGAGTGTTTGAAAAGAGTTTTTCAAAGAAAGACCTCGGTGAAGCTGCTTATATATTGAGCATTAAGATCTATAGAGATAGATCAAGACGCTTGATAAGTTTTTTCAATGAGTACATACCTTGACAAGATTTTGAAGTAGTTCAAAATGGAACAGTCAAAGAAAGAGTTCTTGCCTGTGTTACAAGGTGTGAAATTGAGTAAGACTCAAAACCCGACCACGGCAGAAGATAGAAAGAGAATGAAAGTCATTCCCTATGCCTTGGCCATAGGTTCTATAAAGTATGCCATGCTGTGTACCAGATCTATTGTATACCCTACACTAAGTTTGGCAAGGGAGTACAATAGTGATCTAGGAGTAGATCATTGGACAGCGGTCAAAATTATCCTTAGTGGAATAAGGATATGTTTCTTGATTATGGAAGTGACAAAAGGTTCGTCGTAAAGGGTTACGTCGATGCAAGTTTTGACACCGATCTGGATGACTCTAAGTCTCGATCTAGATACATATTGAAAGTGGGAGAAATTAGCTAGAGTAGCTTCGTGCAGAGCATTGTAGACATAGAAAATTGCAAAATACATAACAGATCTGAATATGAAAGACCCGTTGACTAAGATTCTCTCACAAGCAAAACATGATCACACCTTAGTACTCTTTGGGTGTTAATCACATAGCGATGTGAACTAGATCACTGAATCTAGTAAACCCTTTGGGTGTTGGTCACATGGCGATGTGAACTATGGGTGTTAATCACATGATGATGTGAACTATCGATGTTAATCACATGGTGATGTGATCTAGATTATTGACTCTAGTGCAAGTGGGAGACTGAAGGAAATATGCCCTAGAGGCAATAATAAAGTTATTATTTATTTCCTTATTTCATGATAATTGTTTATTATTCATGCTAGAATTGTATTAATTGGAAACATGATACATGTGTGAATACATAGACAAACAGAGTGTCACTAGTATGCCTCTACTTGACTAGCTCGTTAATCAAAGATGGTTATGTTTCCTAGCCATAGACATGAGTTGTCATTTGATTAACGGGATCACATCATTAGGAGAATGATGTGATTGACATGACCCATTCAGTTAGCTTAGCACCCGATCGTTTAGTATGTTGCTATTGCTTTCTTCATGACTTATACATGTTCCTATGACTATGAGATTATGCAACTCCCGTTTACCGGAGGAACACTTTGTGTGCTACCAAACGTCACAACGTAACTGGGTGATTATAAAGGTGCTCTACAGGTGTCTCCAAAGGTACTTGTTGGGTTGGCGTATTTCGAGATTAGGATTTGTCACTCCGAATGTCGGAGAGGTATCTCTGGGCCCTCTCGGTAATGCACATCATTTAAGCCTTGCAAGCTTTGCAACTAATGAGTTAGTTGCGAGATGATGTATTACGGAACGAGTAAAGAGACTTGCCGGTAACGAGATTGAACTAGGTATTGGATACCGACGATCGAATCTCGGGCAAGTAACATACCGATGACAAAGGGAACAACGTATGTTGTTATGCGGTCTGACCGATAAAGATCTTTGTAGAATATGTAGGAACCAATATGGGCATCCAGGTCCCGCTATTGGTTATTGACCGGAGACGTGTCTCGGTCATGTCTACATTGTTCTCGAACCGTAGGGTCCGCACGCTTAAGGTTTCGATGACAGTTTTATTATGAGTTTATGAGTTTTGATGTACCGAAGGAGTTCGGAGTCCCGGATGAGATCGGGGACATGACGAGGAGTCTAGAAATGGTCGAGATGTAAAGATCGATATATTGGACGACTATATTCGGAGTTCGGAAAGGTTCCGAGTGATTCGGGTATTTTTCGGAGTACCAGAGAGTTACGGGAATTCGCCGGGGAAAAGTATTGGGCCTTATTGGGCCATACGGGAAAGAGAGAGGGGCTGCCTAGGGCAGGCTGCGCGCCCCCCCATGGCCTAGTCCGAATTGGACTAGGGGGAGGGGCCGCACCCCCTCCTTCCTTCCCTTCCCTCTTCCCCTTCCTTGTCTCCTACTCCTACTACTTGGAAGGTCTCCTAGTTGGACTAGGAAAGGGGGAATCCTACTCCCGGTGGGAGTAGGACTCCCCTAGGGCGCGCCATAGAGAGGGCCGGCCCTCCCCTCCTCCACTCCTTTATATACGGGGGCAGGGGCACCCCATAGACACACAAGTTGATCATCGTGATCGCTCCTTAGCCGTGTGCGGTGCCCCTCTCCACGATATTACACCTCGGTCATATTGTAGCGGTGCTTAGGCGAAGACCTGCAACAGTTGAACATCAAGATCGTCACCACGCCGTCGTGCTGACGGAACTCCTCCCTGAAGCTCTGCTGGATCGGAGCCCGGGGTGCGTCATCGAGCTGTACGTGTGTCAAGAACTCGGAAGTGCCGGAGTAACGGTGCTTGGATCGGTCGAGCCGGGAAGACATACGACTACTTCCTCTACGTTGTGTCAACGCTTCCGCTTCGGTCTACGAGGGTACGTAGACAACACTCTCCCCTCTCGTTGCTATGCATCACCATCATCTTGTGTCTGCGTAGGAATTTTTTTGAAATTACTACGTTCCCCAACAGATGCCCCGTGGCCTGAGGGCTCCTTCCAAGAGGAGCTCGGCTTATGGCAGCAGGAGTGGTTCTATATCACCGCTCCGAGGGGCAGCAGGCAGAAGCCGCCGCCTCCGTTCTGCTCGGGACCTCCACGACGGTTGATGTCGTGGGTCAACCAAGGGCTCAATTGGGGGCCATCAAAAGACGTGCCCCTATTGCAGGGCCGGATTCAAGACCTCCAAGCGAGGGAGATCGATCTGGTCGTGGTGATGCAGGTCATGCTAATTAGGTGTCTCCTACCCTGCAAACGCCGTCCTCTCCGGCTATGGGAGTTCAATCCGGAGGGACCACGGATTCTCCAACACTTCATGGGTACAACACCCGTGGAGATGTACAAGTTGTTCTTCGGACCACAAGTGGCGTGTCTGGAATTGACCGAGGATGCCGGCCTAAGCTGCAATCGCCTGGATACTCAAGTAAGCAGCTCAGTGTTCGGACATACCCTTTGTTTTGCCCTTCTTCAATTTGCCTTTTAACCCGTTATGCTTCTGCAGGAGTGGATAGCGCAAGCAAAGCTGATACGGTGTCCGGACCCCTCCCAGAGACCGCGCCGGAGCCCGTGCTGGTCAGAATGTTGGAAGTTGCGCCTTCAGAAGAAGGCGAGGGGGAAAACAGAGGAGCTACCGCCCCGCCCAAGGGGGTGCTTGAAGAAGGGGGGATCGAGAATCCCTTCCTCCAGGGGGAGAAGAGGACCGCCTCCGAAGGCCCGGAGGCCAAAGCCCCTAAGCGGGGGAAGAAATCTTCGCCGGAGGGTCCTGCGTCCGGGGAGGCCCCGGCCGCACAGTCTTCTCAAAAGAATCAGCCCTCTAGCGAGCCATGAGTAAAAAAAGGGGAGTTCATTAATAAGAAACATCCCTATTTGTGCTTCTGAGGATAACCGAAATTGTTACCTTGTAGATCGGATCTGCGGCCTTCTCAGATGAGCTCGTCTTCGGGGGATCTTCGTTCGGAGATGATGGAGAGCGAGACGCCTCCGTCTGCTGCGCCGTCGGATATGGCGGACAAGCCTGAAGTGTCATCACGGAGGGTATCCCCGAGCCCGGCAGAGCCGAAGAGTTCGGCGCCGACTAGTGTTCTGCCGGGGGAGCTGAAGGATCTGCTTGAGAGGGCGTCCGTCTCAGAAGATCACCGTGCATTGATGAGCATGGTGATTGGAAGGATTTCGTCTGCCGAAAGCGGATTGCATAATGCCGTCAGGAGTTTGCTGGCAGGGTTTGAGGTACGTAAAAACGACGCGCCTTTTTGATAGTTTTGCACATAAAAGTGCGCCCTGTATAGATAGTAGCCCCTGAGACTCGGTAGGTTGTCGAAAGAGACAGCGTGCTGAGGATCAAAATCGCAGGTATTAAGTGTCGCCTTTCCTATACAGGTGGCGGATAGTCCCGGGGCTAGCCGGACTGATGGAGTTGCCGAATTAATGCGGCAGCTCGATGTGGCGGATGCAGACATCGCGCTAGTCAACAGGCGACTTGATGAGTCGCAAGGTAAATTGGTTCTCCGCAGTCACCTATTAGGGGAGTGAAAGCCCGCCTCTTACAATATTTATGCTTGACGCAGATGGTGCTGCTGCTGTGGAGAGCCTTCGGGCAGAACTTGCTCAAGCCAAGGAGCAAGCCAGAAGGAGTGATGCGGCCGCCTCTAGGGCGGCCGAGGAGTTAGAAGCCGAAAGGGCTGCACACTGCCGAAGCAGGGAAGAGATGGCCAGATTGGCCATTAAAGTGAAGGATGCTACCGACCGCAATGAGGCTCTTGAAAAGGAGCGCCTATCGGAGCGAGAAGACCTGGGGAAGGCCACCGCCGAAGCCAAGGATGCCCGTTCTGCAATGCGGGCTATGAAGGAGGAGCTGCGTCAGGCCGGAGACATTGTGGCTGGCAAGCCTTTTCTGCTACGCCGCAGGTTTACGGATCCGAAGTATGTCCAGCTTGGCCAGCTGTGGGGTCCGGAGGATCCGTATATGGACTTAGCGGCGAGTGCGGCAGATGCCGTTGTGCACTTCCGAAGCCAGGAGGATCACAAGACGGAAGAGCTATTTTGGTCTCAATTCCATAGTCCGGATCATTCACTTCCGCTGACCGATCGGTTGGCCGAATGGGCTGAGCTGAATAGGTTGTCCGGACTTGCCATGACGGATATCGTGACTCATGTCTGGCCGGAGAGGCCCAAACCGACGAGCTATTTTGGCTTGTTGCAGCAGTTTCTTGGGGCGGTGCCGCATATCAAGGAGATGAAGCGGTCAGCTTGCATAGAGGGTGCGTGGATGGCCCTTGCCCGTGTGAAGACACATTGGACAGAGATGGATGCCACCACAGTTGCAACACGGGGTTCGGACGAAAGCCGGTTACCCGTTGAGCACTATTTTGGGGAAGTTGTGCGTGGTGCTCGTATAATAGAGTCGCAGTGCTCAAAAAATGTCACGTTCAAATGAACGTTTTATTTTGTAAAACAATGGTTATGAAGTAATCGCTTTTTATACTTGTGCGTTCCAAGTATTGAAATATCTCCTATGCGGCCGTTTATGTATACGTGTGTATAACCTGAAAGATGGCAGTCTTCGGCTTCAGCGCCGACGCACAAGGTGCGGGGGTGTTTGCAAAAATAGCGCATTTTCACACTTAATCCGACGTCTCGGTCCTCTTGAGGAGGTGGTAGCGTAGCAAACGAGGCAATCCGAACTATGATGCTTTATCACTTTCACTTAGCCATTGGAGTTCGAGGGTGGGGCTATGATATAGCCCCTGGGGGCACCGCGCTCTCCGAATTCGGGGCGTGTGTGTGCCTGACCGGGAAACGGTCCTTCGTCAAAGCGGAGGAATTCTAAACATTCCGGTGGTCGATCGAGTGGTTGACCAGTCTCTCGCTATATCATGACAGTCAGTTTTTGGCTTTCTCTACTGAGGTGCTCGCCCAGCCGAACTGGGGCACAATCGCAGTAGTTCTCCTGGTGCCGCGTTAGCCGATGATACGGAACGTAAGGCAGCAAAACACAGGAGCCGGGCAAACCCAACATTTGACCAAAGACATGATTCGGAGCTGATGCATATAAGGCCTAACTCGAGACGCCGAACACTCCCTAAGGTGTCCGGTCTTTATAATAATGGGCTGAACAATGCCCTAAGCCCCTAGTGTCCAGGTACGGGCAAGGTCCTCTGACGCGGCCGATGCCAAAACGTCAGGCTCCACTCTGGTTATAATGAGAAGCCAGGGGATTAGAGCAACAAGAGACAGTAAAAAAAGGTTTACGTAGGGTCTTAATCTGAAAAGAATCCTTGCAACGGGTCCCTACTGCACGTCTGCGCCTGTGTCTCCGTTGTGCCGTTATCTTGGACGGGTGTGCATGTTGTTCATCTGTAAAAAGAGAGGAACTTAGTTTGAAAGGAAATCGTGCGAAAAAAGGTGTATGAAAAATATTAATAAGTAAAGCGGAGTCTATATTAGCTCGTTGTTGCTTGTACGCACAACCCCTTGTGAAGGGGTGTGCGGCTAGGGAGCCCCTAGCTTATTTATGCCGGACTCGTCTATCCGTGTCCGGGGTCGTTAAATGACCCTCGCAATGAAATGATGCCACGTGGACCGGGCATTTTAAGTGTACGAGACGCGTAATGTGGTATGGCGTTGAAGCGGACAAAAGCTTCATGTCCCAATAGTGCTTGGTAGCCACTTTTGAACGGGGCGACATGAAAGATTAGCCTTTCGTGTCGGAAGTTGTTCGGTGGCCCGAACACAACTTCGAGTAATAGGGAGCCTGTGCACTTGGCGTAAGGGCCTGGCGTCACTCCTTTAAAGGAAGTGCGGCTATGTCTAATTTTAGTAAGGTCTATCCCCAACTTGCGGATTGTATTTGGATATAGCAGGTTTAAATCGCTGCCTCCGTCCATCAGGACTTGTGTAAATTGTAGTCCGTCGATTATAGGATCCAATATCAGAGCAGTCCATCCTGCATTTTGAGCACTTCTGGAATAATCCAGGTGGTCAAAGGTGATTGGTTTTGACATCCAATCTCGAGGTTCCGCTGGGGTGGACCGTGCGAGACCCATCTTAGCGGGTGCCGCATTGTTTTTCCGCATTATCACATGAAGTGAGTTTACTGCTTTGACTTCTTGTGGGAAAGTCTTTTGTTTTCCGGTGCTCTGCTGGTGGGGTTTATCCTCGTCCTCGCTTGATGCGTCGAGCCCCTTGTGTTCGGCGTTGGGTCGGCCGGACTGTTTGAAGACCCAACAATCTCGGTGGGTGTGGTTTGCAGGCCTTCCGGGGGTACTGTGGATTTGACATACCCGATCCAAAATTTTGTTTAAGTTGGATAGCTCATCACTGTTATCCTTAAGAGGCAGTGTTTTGTTGTTTGGCCGCAAGCTTTTGAATCCGGCGTTGACCGCCGTATTCTTTGGGCTTTTTTTCTTTATTCCGGCGTTGATCCTTTCTACGCCGTGATTTTCCGTTTCCATCCCTGATCTCGGATGTACTTGGGTCGCTGGTGCTGCATCTTGCTAGCCGGCTATCTTCCCCCGCGCAAAAGCGGGTCATGAGGCTTGTTAGCGCGGACATTGTCCTCGGCTTCTCTTGGCCGAGGTGTCTGGCGAGCCATTCGTCTCGGACGTTGTGTTTAAAAGCTGCTAAGGCCTCGGCGTCCGGACAGTCGACTATTTGGTTCTTTTTAGTAAGGAACCTGTTCCAGAATTTGCGCTGTGACTCTCCGGGCTGTTGATTATATGACTTAGATCGTCTGCATCCGGAGGGCGGACATAAGTCCCTTGAAAATTTGCTCTAAACGCGTCCTCGAGCTCTTCCCAACTTCCAATAGTGTTTTCTGGGAGGCTTTTGAGCCAGTGCCGAGGTGGCCCTTTAAGCTTGAGGGGTAGATACTTTATGGCGTGGAGATCATCTCCTCTAGCCATATGTATGTGTAGTATGTAATCTTCTATCCACACTCCAGGGTCTGTTGTTCCATCGTAAGCCTCTATGTTTATGGGTTTAAACCCTGCTGGGAATTCATGATTCAGCACCTCATTGGTGAAACATAGTGGGTGTGCGCGCCCCTGTATTTGGGTGTACCGCTGCCGTCGAACACTTGTCATGCTGTGCTGCTTCCTGGGGCCCTCTTTTTTGGCCCGTAAATGGACCTGGCTGGGCCATCTGTTTTCCCAGGGTCGTGAGTCGGCTTGTGTGCGGCGCTGCTTGTAAATTTTGGCCTATCGTCTGGCCGTCTATCCGGCCAGGCGGCCTCTTTGTTTTTTGATTGTGGGGGCTCTATGGCTTCCTCGTCAAATTCTGGTAGCAGCTTGCGCTTCGGGTAGCTCTTTGATTGATGGCTATTGCCGTATTTGTCTGCGGTTTTGAGCACTTTGCTCCACCTCATTCTGAGTATGTCTTCCGCTGTTTTGAGCTTCCGTTTTTCCTTCTTCAAGCTTCTTGCGGTGGTGACGAGTCTTCCGTGAAGGTTTTTATGATCCGGTGGTATGTCCGGCGTGACGTCGTCCGGACTGTTGGTTTCGCCGGGATTGGATTGATTATCCGATTCGTCCTGTTCGGACGGTTGCTTGGTTGCATGTTCGTCGTCCGCTGGTTTGCCCTGCTCTAACGCTGGGTCATTAGGAATGTTGTATTTGCCGAGGCAGGGCTTATGGCGGCGCTTGCGTCGCCGTTTTGGTTGTTTATCGGCGGGATTATCCTTTGCCGCGCCCCGTTGTTCCTCTTCATCGCTTCCTTTTGGGGTATCCGCCATATATACGTCGTGCGTTGGGGTGGTCTTCCAGTGCCCTGTAAGCGCTGGTTCTTGATTGTCTCCGGCATTATCATCCACACCGTCGATGTCATCGGAGTCATAGTCTAGCATGTCGGTTAGATCATCGACAGTGGCTACTAGGTGGGTGGTGGGTGGGCTTTGAGTTTCTTCATCGTCCGCATCCCAACCATCCTGGCCGTAGTCCGGCCAGGGCTCTCTGGATAGCGAGAGATGCTTTAGCGAATTTAGGATGTCGCCAAAGGGCGAGTGCTGAAAGATGTCCGCCGCGGTGAACTCCATGATCGGCGCCCAATCGGATTCGATTGGCAGGGGCGCAGGAGGTTCGGAGTCCGACAGGGAGTCCGGCACCTCGGAGTCACGAGCTTTATAGGGGACAAGTTCATAGTTCGGCTCCATCGCCGTGGAAGTTGCAGCCCCGAGGCGGTGTCCAGCCACCGGTCCTCGATCGGCGCGATCGGCTCCGGACTAAGGGCCGGAGCGGATTCGTGTGCGGCCACCAAGGCACTGTTCGGCGGCAGAGCTAAATCATGCCCATCGTGACAGTGCGGCACGCTCGGCTGCGGCTCGAGTCCGTCGAAGATCAAGTCCCCGCGGATGTCGGCCGTGAAGTTTAGGCTTCCGAACCTGACCTGATGGCCAGGGGCGTAGCTTTCGATCTGCTCTAGATGGCCAAGTGAATTAGCCCGCAGTGCGAAGCCGCCGAATACGAAGATCTGTCCGGGGAGAAAAGTCTCACCCTGGACGGCGTTGTTGTTGGTTGAAGAAGCCATCGAGCCTATCGGCGACGACACAGAGGAACTCTCAATGAAAGCACCAATGTCGGTGTCAAAACCGGCGGATCTCAGGTAGGGGGTCCCGAACTGTGCGTCTAGGCGGATGGTAATAGGAGACAAGGGACACAATGTTTTACCCAGGTTCGGGCCCTCTTGATGGAGGTAAAACCCTACGTCCTGCTTGATTAATATTGATGATGTGTATTACAAGAGTGGATCTACCACGAGATCAAGGAGGCTAAACCCTAGAGGCTAGCCTATGGTATGATTGTTGTAATGGAGGTTATGTCCTACGGACTAAAGCCCTTCGGTTTATATAGACACTGGAGAGGGCTAGGGTTACACAGAGTCGGTTACAATGGTAGGAGATCTACATATCCGTATTGCCAAGCTTGCCTTCCATGCCAAGGAAAGTCCCATCCGGACACGGGATGGAGTCTTCAATCTTGTATCTTCGTAGTCTTGGAGTCCGGCGGATGATGATAGTCCGGCTGTCCGGACACACCCTAGTCCAGGACTCCCTCACCAAACTAGTAAGATCATAGTAGTCGTGGATCATCCACCTACAGGTAGTCCTAACACAGCACTACTAGGAGAAAGCCTACTAGTAGCGCTTGAAATACATATAACAATAGCGTTGGGTCCAGCGCTGCTGCTAACGCGCTACAACTAAGTTGTAGCAGTAGCGCTGCACTGACCAGCGCTACTGGTAAGCATGGTTAGCAGTAGCACTCGCCAGGGCAGCGCTACTACTAACTATCTGTAGCACTGTAGCAACGCAAGCACTGCTGCTAATCCAGCGTTGTTGCTAGATGCCTTCCAGCACTGCTGCTAGTATTCCTGCTTTCATAGATTTATACCCCCTCTACATATTTGTGATGTATTTGTACAAGCTCTATACATTAGTTTCATCAGATCATAATAAACATACACTATTCTCATCATATCATACACATACAATAGTCTCGTCATACCATCATCATCATCATCATCATCATCATCATCATCATCATCATTTAACACAAACATCATCGCATCTACACAAGTCATGTCATGTGTCGAATAAGTGCAACTGCATGTTCATGGCATACACACAAGTTTCATCATCTCTATCTAAACCATGATGTAGAAGAGAAGAGCGATCAGCATGAGCAAGAGAGTGACTATGTAGTACTTGAGGCACCGGTGGTTCCACCCTCGCTCTTTGAGGGAGTCCTGGACTAGGGGGTGTCCGGACAGCCGGACTATCATCATCCGCCAGACTCCAAGACTACAAAGATACAAGATTGAAAACTCCATCCCGTGTCCGGATGGGACTTTCCTTGGCGTGGAAGGCAAGCTTGGCAATACGGATATGTAGATCTCCTACCATTGTAACCGACTCTGTGTAACCCTAGCCCTCTCCGGTGTCTATATAAACCGGAGGGCTTTAGTCCGTAGGACATAACCTCCATTACAACAATCATACCACAGGCTAGCCTCTAGGGTTTAGCCTTCTTGATCTCGTGGTAGATCCACTCTTGTAATACACATCATCAATATTAATCAAGCAGGACGTAGGGTTTTACCTCCATCAAGAGGGCCCGAACCTGGGTAAAACATCGTGTCCCTTGTCTCCTGTTACCATCCGCCTAGACGCACAGTTCGGGACCCCCTACCCGAGATCCGCCGGTTTTGACACCGACATTGGTGCTTTCATTGAGAGTTCCTCTGTGTCGTCGCCGATAGGCTCGATGGCTTCTTCAACCAACAACAACGCCGTCCAGGGTGAGACTTTTCTCCCCGGACAAATCTTCGTATTCGGCGGCTTCGCACTGCGGGCTAATTCACTTGGCCATCTGGAGCAGATCGAAAGCTACGCCCCTGGCCATCAGGTCAGGTTCGGAAGCCTAAACTTCACGGCCGACATCCGCGGGGACTTGATCTTCGACGGACTCGAGCCGCAGCCGAGCGTGCCGCACTATCACGATGGGCATGATTTAGCTCTGCCGCCGGACAGTGCCTTGGTGGCCGCACACGAATCCGCTCTGGCCCTTAGTCCGGAGCCGATCGCGCCGATCGAGGATCGGTGGCTGGACACCGCCTCGGGGCTGCAACTTCCATGGCGATGGAGCCGAACTCGGACCTTGTCCCCTATAAAGCTCGTGACTCCGAGGTGCCGGACTCCCCGCCGGACTCCTAACCTCCTGCGCAACTGCCAATCGAATCCGATTGGGCGCCGATCATGGAGTTCACCGCGGCAGACATCTTTCAGCACTCGCCCTTTGGCGACATCCTAAATTCGCTAAAGCATCTCTCGCTATTCGGAGAGCCCTAGCCGGACTACGGCCAGGATGGTTGGGATGCGGACGACGAAGAAATTCAAAGCCCACCCACCACCCACCTAGTAGCCACTGTCGATGATCTAACCGACATGCTAGACTATGACTCCGATGACATCGACAGTGTGGACGACGATGCCGGAGACAATCAAGAACCAGCGCTTACAGGGGACTGGAAGACCACCCCAACACACGACGTATATATGGTGGATACCCCAAAAGGAACCGATGAAGAGGAACAACGGGGCGCGACAAAGGATAATCCCGCCGATAAACAACCAAAACAGCGACGCAAGCGCCGCCATAAGCCCCGCCTCGGCAAAGACAGCATTCCTAATGACCCAGCGTTAGAGCAGGGCAAACCAGTGGACGACGAACATGCAACCAAGCAACCGTCCGAACAGGACGAATCGGATAATCAATCCAATCCCGGCGAAACCAACAGTCCGGACGACGTCACGCCGGACATACCACCGGATCATAAAAACCTTCACGGAAGACTCGTTCCCACCGCAAGAAGCTTGAAGAAGGAAAAACGAAAGCTCAAAACAGCGGAAGACATACTCAGAATGAGGTGGAGCAAAGTGCTCAAAACCGCAGACAAATACGGCAATAGCCATCAATCAAAGAGCTACCCGAAGCGCAAGCTGCTGCCAGAATTTGACGAGGAAGCCATAGAGCCCCCATAGTCAAAAAACAAAGAGGCCGCCTGGCCGGATAGACGGCCAGACGATAGGCCAAAATTTACAAGCGGCGCCGCACACAAGCCGACTCACGACCCTGGGAAAACAGATGGCCCAGCCAGGTCCATTTACGGGCCAAAAAAGAGGGCCACAGGAAGCAGCACAGCACGACAAGTGTTCGACGGCAGCGGTACACCCAAATACAGGGGCGCCGCACACCCACTATGTTTCACCAATGAGGTGCTGAATCATGAATTCCCAGCAGGGTTTAAACCCATAAACATAGAGGCTTACGATGGAACAACAGACCCTGGAGTGTGGATAGAAGATTACATACTACACATACATATGGCTAGAGGAGATGATCTCCATGCCATAAAGTATCTACCCCTCAAGCTTAAAGGGCCACCTCGGCACTGGCTCAAAAGCCTCCCAGAAAACACTATTGGAAGTTGGGAAGAGCTCGAGGACGCGTTTAGAGCAAATTTTCAAGGGACTTATGTCCGCCCTCCGGATGCAGACGATCTAAGTCATATAACTCAACAGCCCGGAGAGTCAGCGCACAAATTCTGGAACAGGTTCCTTACTAAAAAGAACCAAATAGTCGACTGTCCGGACGCCGAGGCCTTAGCAGCTTTTAAACACAACGTCCGAGACGAATGGCTCGCCAGACACCTCGGCCAAGAGAAGCCGAGGACAATGTCCGCGCTAACAAGCCTCATGACCCGCTTTTGCGCGGGGGAAGATAGCTGGCTAGCAAGATGCAGCACCAGCGACCCAAGTACATCCGAGATCAGGGATGGAAACGGAAAATCACGGCGTAGAAAGGATCAGCGCCGGAATAAAGAAAAAAGCCCAAAGAATACGGCGGTCAACGCCGGATTCAAAAGCTCGCGGCCAAACAACAAAACACTGCCTCTTAAGGATAACAGTGATGAGCTATCCAACTTAAACAAAATTTTGGATCGGGTATGTC
Source organism: Triticum dicoccoides (assembly GCF_002162155.2). Classification (NCBI taxonomy): domain Eukaryota; kingdom Viridiplantae; phylum Streptophyta; class Magnoliopsida; order Poales; family Poaceae; genus Triticum; species Triticum dicoccoides. Next base: position 235,615,800 of record NC_041391.1, read on the forward strand.
AAATCCACAGTACCCCCGGAAGGCCTGCAAACCACACCCACCGAGATTGTTGGGTCTTCAAACAGTCCGGCCGACTCAACGCCGAACACAAGGGGCTCGACGCATCAAGCGAGGACGAGGATAAACCCCACCAGCAGAGCACCGGAAAACAAAAGACTTTCCCACAAGAAGTCAAAGCAGTAAACTCACTTCATGTGATAATGCGGAAAAATAATGCAGCACCCGCTAAGATGGGTCTCGCACGGTCCACCCCAGTGGAACCTCGAGATTGGATGTCAAAACCAATCACCTTTGACCACCTGGATTATTCCAGAAGTGTTCAAAATGCAGGATGGACTGCTCTGATGTTGGATCCTATAATCGACGGACTACAATTTACACAAGTCCTGATGGACGGAGGCAGCGATATAAACCTGCTATATCCAAATACAATCCGCAAGTTGGGGATAGTCCTTACTAAAATTAGACATAGCCGCACTTCCTTTAAAGGAGTGACGCCAGGCCCTTACGCCAAGTGCACAGGCTCCCTATTACTCGAAGTTGTGTTCGGGCCACCGAACAACTTCCGACGCGAAAAGCTAATCTTTCATGTCGCCCCGTTCAAAAGTGGCTACCAAGCACTATTGGGACGTGAAGCTTTTGTCCGCTTCAACACCATACCACATTACGCGTCTCGTACACTTAAAATGCCCGGTCCACGTGGCATCATTTCATTGCGAGGGTCATTTAACGACCCCGGACACGGATAGATGAGTCCGGCATAAATAAGCTAGGGGCTCCCTAGCCGCACACCCCTTCACAAGGGGTTGTGTGTACAAGCAACAACGAGCTAATATAGACTCCGCTTTACTTATTAATATTTTTCATACACCTTTTTTCGCATGATTTCCTTTCAAACTAAGTTCCTCTCTTTTTACAGATGAACAACGTGCACACCCGTCCAGGATAATGGCACAACGGAGACACAGGCGCAGACGTGCAGTAGGGACCCGTTGCAAGGATTCTTTTCAGATTAAGACCCTGCGTAAACCTTTTTTACTGTCTCTTGTTGCTCTAATCCCCAGGCTTCTCATTATAACCAGAGTGGAGCCTGACGTTTTGGCATCGGCCGCGTCAGAGGACCTTGCCCGTACCTGGACACTAGGGGCTTAGGGCATTGTTCAGCCCATTATTATAAAGACCGAACACCTTAGGGAGTGTTCGGCGTCTCGAGTTAGGCCTTATATGCATCAGCTCCGAATCATGTCTTTGGTCAAATGTTGGGTTTGCCCGGCTCCTGTGTTTTGCTGCCTTACATTCCGTATCATCGGCTAATGCGGCACCAGGAGAACTACTGCGATTGTGCCCCAGTTCGGCTGGGCGAGCACCTCAGTAGAGAAAGCCAAAAACTGACTGTCATGATACAGCGAGAGACTGGTCAACCACTTGATCGACCACCGGAATGTTTAGAATTCCTCCGCTTTGACGAAGGACCGTTTCCCGGTCAGGCACACACGCGCCCCGAATTCAGAGAGCGCGGTGCCCCCAGGGGCTATATTGTAGCCCCACCCTCGAACTCCAATGGCTAAGTGAAAGTGATAAAGCATCATAGTCCGGATTGCCTCCTTTGCTACGCTACCACCTCCTCAACAGGACCGAGATGTCGGATTAAGTGTGAAAATGCGCTATTTTTGCGAACACCCCCGCACCTTGTGCGTGGGGGTTGAAACCGAAGACTACCATCTTTCAGGTTATACACACGTATACATAAACGGCCGCATAGGAGATATTTCAATACTTGGAACGCACAAGTATAAAAAGCGATTACTTCATAACCATTGTTTTACAAAATAAAACGTTCATTTGAACGTGACATTTTTTGAGCACTGCGACTCTATTATACGAGCACCACGCACAACATTTCCCCAAAATAGTGCTCGGCGGGTAACCGGCTTTCGTCCGAACCCCGGGTTGCAACTGTGGTGGCATCCATCTCTGTCCAATGTGTCTTCACACGGGCAAGGGCCATCCGCGCACCCTCTAGGCAAGCCGACCGCTTCATCTCCTTGATATGCGGCACCGCCCCAAGAAACTGCTGCAACAAGCCAAAATAGCTCGTCGGTTTGGGCCTCTCCGGCCAGACATGAGTCACGATATCTGTCAGGCAAGTCCGAACAACCTATTCAGCTCAGCCCATTCGGCCAACCAATCGGTCAGCGGAAGTGAACGATCCGGACTATGGAATTGAGACCAAAATAGCTCTTCCGTCTTGTGATCCTTCCGTCCGTAAACCTGCGGCGTAGCAGAAAAGGCTTGCCAGCCGCAATGTCTCCGGCCTGACGCAGCTCCTCCTTCATAGCCCGCATTGCAGAACGGGCATCCTTGGCTTCGGCGGTGGCCTTCCCCAGGTCTTCTCGCTCCGATAGGCGCTCCTTTTCAAGAGCCTCATTGCGGTCGGTAGCATCCTTCACTTTAACGGCCAATCTGGCCATCTCTTCCCTGCTTCGGCAGTGTGCAGCCCTTTCGGCTTCTAACTCCTCGGCCGCCCTCGAGGCAGCCGCATCACTCCTTCTGGCTTGCTCCTTGGCTTGAGCAAGTTCTGCCCGAAGGCTCTCCACAGCAGCAGCACCATCTGCGTCAAGCATAAATATTGTAAGAGGCGGGCTTTCACTCCCCTAATAGGTGACTACGGAGAACCAATTTACCTTGCGACTCATCAAGTCGCTTGTTGACTAGCGCGATGTCTGCATCCGCCACATCGAGCTGCCGCATTAATTCGGCAACTCCATCAGTCCGGCTAGCCCCCGGACTATCCGCCACCTGTATAGGAACGACGACACTTAATACCTGCGATTTTGATCCTCGGCACGCTGTCGCTTTCGACAACCTACCGAGTCTCAGGGGCTACTATCTATACAGGGCGCACTTTTATGTGCAAAACTGTCAAAAAGGCGCGTCGTTTTTATGTACCTCAAACCCCGCCAGCAAACTCCTGACGGCATTATGCAATCCGATTTCGGCGGACGAAATCCTTCCAATCACCATGCTCATCAATGCATGGTGATCTTCTGAGACGGACGCCCTCTCAAGCAGATCCTTTAGCTCCCCCGGCCGAACACTAGTCGGCGCCGAACTCTTCGGCTCTGCCGGGCTCGGGGATACCCTCCGTGACGACACTTTAGGCTCATCCGCCATATCCGACGGTGCAGCAGACGGAGGCGTCTCGCTCTCCATCATCTCCGGACGAAGATCCCCCGAAGACGAGCTCATCTGAGAAGGCCGCAGATCCGATCTACAAGGTAACAATTTCGGTTATCCTCAGAAGCACAAATAGGGATGTTTCTTATTAATGAACTCCCCTTTTTTTACTCATGGCTCGCTAGAGGGCTGATTCTTTAGAGAAGACTGTGCGGCCGGGGCCTCCGCGGATGCAGGACCCTCCGGCGAAGATTTCTTCCCCTGCTTAGGGGCTTTGGCCTCCGGGTCTTCGGAGGCGGTCCTCTTCTCCCCCTGGAGGGAGGGATTCTCGATCCCCCCGTTCTTCAAGCGCCCCCTTGGGCAGGGCGGTAGCTCCTCTGTTTTCCCCCTCGCCTTCTTCTGAAGGCGCAACCTCCAACATTCTGACCAGCACGGGCTCCGGCGCGGTCTCTGGGAGGGGGACGGACACCGTATCAGCTTTGCTTGCGCTATCCACTCCTGCAGAAGCATAACGGGTTAAAAGGCGAATCGAAGGAGGGCAAAACAAATGGTACGTCCGAACACTGAGCTGCTTACTTGAGTATCCGGGCGATTGCAGCTTAGGCCGGCATCCTCGGTCAATTCCAGACACGCCACTTGTGGGCCGAAGAACAACTTGTACATCTCCACGGGTGTTGTACCCATGAAGTGTTGGAGAATCCGTGGTCCCTCCGGATTGAACTCCCATAGCCGGAGAGGACGGCGTTTGCAGGGCAGGAGATTCCTAATTAGCATGACCTGCATCACCACGACCAGATCGATCTCCCTCGCTCGGAGGTCTCGAATCCGGCCCTGCAATAGGGGCACGTCTTTTGACGGCCCCCAATTGAGCCCTTGGTTGACCCACGACATCAACCGTCATGGAGATCCCGAGCGGAACGGAGGCGGCGGCTTCTGCCTGCTGCCCCTCGGAGCGGTGATATAGAACCACTCGTGCTGCCATAAGCCGAGCTCCTCTTGGAAGGAGCCCTCAGGCCACGGGGCATCGGCCCTCCTGCTTACGGCCGCCCCGCCGCATTCAGCTTGACGCCCCCGACCATCTTCGGCTCCACATTGAAGGTCTTCAGCCACAGGCCAAAGTGGGGGGTGACGCGGAGGAAGGCTTCATAGACAACGATGAATGCGGAGATATGGAGGATGGACTCCGGAGCCAAGTCGTGGAATTCCAACCCATAGTAGAACATGAGCCCTCTTACAAAAGGATCCGTCGGGAAGCCTAAACCCCGACGGAGGTGGGATACAAAGACGACATATTCGCCGGGCTCGGGGGTGGGGATGGCCTGCCCTTTGGCGGGCAGCCTGTGCGAAATCTCGTAGGACAGGAACTTGGCTTCTTGCAGCTTGAGCACGTCCTCCTCCGTAACGGAGGAGGGCATCCACCGGCCCTGAAGGTCGGAGCCGGACATTGTTGAAGGTCCGAAGCACTTGAATCTGGGGCTATGGGTGTTGGAACTTGGAGCAAGGAGAAGATTCGGTGGAAGATTGAAGAAAAGAAACGAGCCTTGGTCCTGTTATAAAGGAAGAAAATACCAAGAGCCGTCTCCGTGACCGTTCGGGACTCGCCTTCGATAGGGGAGGCGTGGCGACGGGCGCGGTTGGGTTACCCACGTCCGTATTGATGAGGATCCCGGAATAAGGGGAACACGATCTCTGCTTCGACGAGACGTGCCAAGGAAACCGCTTCGCTAAACGCGCTGAGGTGGTATAATAAAAAACGATTCAAGTAAAGGCTTGGTAGTGGTGTGACGTCATGCCGCAAAATACATCAGCAGATTGAACTTGTGTATATATTATTCTCTCTATGGTGGAACGTGGAATTTATTTTGCAGAGCCGGACACTATCCTGGTGTTCACAATCTTCTCTGGATTATTCAAAGGAGGAACCCGCCTTGCAATGCCGAACATTATGCGCGCCGGACTCATCGTCATTGAAGCCAGGTTCAGGGGCTACTGAGGGAGTCCTGGACTAGGGGGTGTCCGGACAGCCGGACTATCATCGTCCGCAGGACTCCAAGACTACGAAGATACAAGATTGAAAACTCCATCCCGTGTCCGGATGGGACTTTCCTTGGCGTGGAAGGCAAGCTTGGCAATACGGAAATGTAGATCTCCTACCATTGTAACCGACTCTGTGTAACCCTAGCCCTCTCCGGTGTCTATATAAACCGGAGGGCTTTAGTCCGTAGGACATAACCTCCATTACAACAATCATACCATAGGCTAGCTTCTAGGGTTTAGCCTCCTTGATCTCGTGGTAGATCCACTCTTGTAATACACATCATCAATATTAATCAAGCAGGACGTAGGGTTTTACCTCCATCAAGAGGGCCCGAACCTGGGTAAAACATCGTGTCCCTTGTCTCCTGTTACCATCCGCCTAGATGCACAGTTCGGGACCCCCTACCCGAGATCCGCCGGTTTTGACACCGACAGTAGTGGTGTGACGTCATACCGCAAAATACGTCAGCAGATTGAACTTGTGTATATATTATTCTCTCTACGGTGGAACGTGGAATTTATTTTGCAGAGCCGGACACTATCCTGGTGTTCACAATCTTCTCTGGATTATTCAAAGGAGGAACCCGCCTTGCAATGCCGAACATTATGCGCGCCGTACTCATCGTCATTGAAGCCAGGTTCAGGGGCTACTGAGGGAGTCCTGGACTAGGGGGTGTCCGGACAGCCGGACTATCATCGTCCGCCGGACTCCAAGACTACGAAGATACAAGATTGAAGACTCCATCCCGTGTCTGGATGGGACTTCCCTTGGCGTGGAAGGCAAGCTTGGCAATACGGATATGTAGATCTCCTACCATTGTAACCGACTCTGTGTAACCCTAGCCCTCTCCGGTGTCTATATAAACCGGAGGGCTTTAGTCCCTAGGACATAACCTCCATTACAACAATCATACCATAGGCTAGCCTCTAGGGTTTAGCCTCCTTGATCTCGTGGTAGATCCACTCTTGTAATACACATCATCAATATTAATCAAGCAGGACGTAGGGTTTTACCTCCATCAAGAGGGCCCGAACCTGGGTAAAACATCGTGTCCCTTGTCTCCTGTTACCATCCGCCTAGACGCACAGTTCGGGACCCCCTACCCGAGATCCGCCGGTTTTGACACCGACGCTCTTGCCGGAGCGTCCACCTCAAGTAACTACTTTCCGCTTCAGCTCTGCTGTCAAACCCTCTGTGGTTAGCACCCGGGTACTTGTCCACCTGGGCCTGAGCGTCTGGCCAATGGTCGTAGACTCCTGGAACCCTCCCAATGAACACGGCGTAGCAGTCCTTCACCATCTCTGATCTATGTACCTGGCTACCTGCATCGTTAGTTGATGAATTCAACAATAATATGCAACACAATGTACTTAAGAAAACAAAGAGGCATAATTAGAAAAATACAAGCAACCTATAGTAAACATAAATAACGAAGTTCCTCATACCCAAACTAATTAACTAGAGCGATCTACGCTAGTTCAGGAGGACGGTTTAATTACATCCACAAAGTTTCGCCGCGCATAAAATTCAAAGTCTTGCCATAGAAAGACAGTAGTGACACATTGTCATCGACAATCAGTCCTCCATGTCGGCGATCCAATCTTCATAGTCGGGGAGGAAGCACCCGAGCTGCTTGAAAGGCTTCAGGTCCAGGCGAGCGAGTAGCAGTGCTCAGACATCTTCCCGCATGATTGGCCCATGGTAGAACATCCCTGTTGGTTCGATGACCTACTTCATGATCACTTGGGCAAGTTCACACTGTACGTGATAAAACTCAGCTTGAATTCGATGATCTAGTGTCTTTCCTATGCTTGTGGCCCAGTTGACAATCTCGGCATCGTTGGTAGTAGCTGACATGCGAATGCGCTGATTATCCCTTCTGTACTCAATCAGGTGATTTACGAGGTAGAATTCATCAGCCTGACAGGTGTATGGTTGCTGGATGCAGCAGAAATTGATCTTATGGCTGAAACCCAGCCCGTTCTTCATGTGCTTTTTCACCTTGATATATCCGCCACACAGGCTGAAGGTTAACAGGGCATTATCGAGAACACTCTTGATGTGTGTGCAATTCTTTTTCTTGAGGTTCTTAGATGAGTCCAAGTACATAGCGTGGGAGTATTCTGGGTACAGAACGATGAGGACGCCCCCCCCCCCCGCTGCGTAAAATAAGTACACCTCAAATTAGCCTCCATGCTTGCAAACGAATGATTAAAACTTACGAAAGGATATCTGCGGATGACTTACGTGGGTGATAAGGCAGGAGAATTGCTTCCTTGTCCTTATTAGCGTACATGAACTCGGCGATGTACTTGCTTGCATAGTCACGATGCTCTTTGCAAACTGCCAAGAAGCTCTTGTGCATATAGTATGGGTCCGCAATGCAGATATATTTTATGTTCTCGGGCGTGATGATCACCTGAGCCACGTAAAGCGGGTATCCTGGTTTTTTCGAGATGAGAAGGCTTTTCTCTCTGGCCAGCACATCTTCATCGAGTCTCTTTAGATCATTGTTCAGTATGTGCTCTAGCACTTTGGCAGGTAGGATCGGGTCACCGGCGACATGGAAACGCTTCGCACCTTCGACAGGTATTCTGTCTACCACCCGGGGCTTCAAAGGTGGCTGGCTGCTTGAAGCAGCTCTGGCACCTTTAGGGCCTTTCCTGTCTGGTCTCCTCCTTTGCTTCTTGGTGGGTGGCGGTTGTGAGCCCACCATACCTTCCCTAACCACCATCCCCAGTGTCATCGGGCTAATCAGTGGACGGCCCTCGGGTTGTTGCTGGGTAGAGGCGGCATCTAGAGGCGTCTCCTGCGAGGATCGCTTGAAGAGAGACTTTTTGCATTCCACCTTAGGACGTTCCGGCTCGGGCAAATCAGGCAGCATCAAGTCGTCATCTCCACGCTCATAGCCCCAGTCTTCTTTGTCTTGAGCCATCAATCCTCCATCATCATAGGCGGTATTGAAATACTTGAGAGGGTCATCATCATCCTCCTCCATGTCATCATCAACATTTGCTTCTTCGACAATGGGGGCGACGTCATCTGGCACTAATGGAGGCTCTCCCTCGCGTCATCCGCTATCACCCGCCACGACAGGTGCAGGTAATTTGGTAGGTGGGGTGGTGTTCATACCTTCTTGAGAAACTGTCGTTGGTGTGATACTGGGTGCCTCGACACGAAGAAGAGTCTTGGGCCAAGGCAAGAACTAGCTCTTGCACGCACCAACCCACTTAGGGGTCTCCTCGTCATCGACTGGTGACGGAGGAGGCAAATCCTCAAAGCCTGCTAAGACACTAGCCACGTTAACCTTGAAGACGCCATCGGGCATCTCTCAGTTGTGGAACATGTGGTCCTTCGGCTTCACGATCGTTGCCTTTCCCATGGCCACCTTCTGGCCCTTGATGTCATAGAGTAGGGTGCACGGGGTATCGTCGGCCTACGAAGAAGACATGTGTGCGACGTCAAACATCCGAAAGGCAACTGAAACGAAAGACTATAGGCATGCTGGTGAAAAGGGTATGATGCATAGTTACCGTGAGGGCGCTGAGCTCAGCCATAGATAAAGGCCCGTCGAGCATGCCAGAGACGGAGGTCGGGCTGCTATGAACAGGAGCGGGGCCTTTTGCGGTTGCTTGAGCAGGTGCTACTGGTGTGATGTTCACCGAATTGCTCCTGACGCAGCTGAAAGGGGAAAGTCCTCTGGCCCTTTATTTGGATTACTCTTCGACCAATCGAAAATTGCCAGAATCAAGCAGGTAATAGTTGAAGATTGGAAGTGAGCCGTGACAGCCACCGCTTCATTGACCGCTGCATTGACTACCCCGAGCAACTCTTCTTTGGTCTCAGCTTTGGTCTTATTGACCACAATCGCAACCTTCTCGTCGATGGTCTTCTTAGTGAGCGCCCGTCTCTTCCTTCTTTCCTATGGCTCCTCGCGGTAGCACATCTTCCACGAGGCGTCAGGGAGCCATCTCTGATGCCGTGCACACGTCCATAGGACGGTGGCTTGCCCTCTGGGACCTTTTTCAGTATGTTCAGGGCCCGGATGAATGGGGTGTCCCACTTGGGCCTCGCCGACGACTGTGACGACTCGTCGGTTTCGTCTGAATTTTTGTGCCGCTCTTTCTGCAAAAGGAATGTGGATGGTTTGGTAATGTGACAAAGCTTGTAGTCGAATTGATTGGAAGCTAATATGATAATGTGGTAATATAACAATTACTAGAAGTCTCATGAACTCCCTCGTGTTCGGGTCCGTGTAAAAGATCTTTCTGATGCAGTCCCACTTGTACCAGGCTGAAAGGATCGAGAAGAGGTGTCTAGAGGGGGGGGTGATTAGACACTCAACACACAAAGTTGGTTGTTTTAAAGTTTTTCAACTTTGGGTGGAGTTTAAGCATGAGTTTAACCATTCACAATACAAATCAAGCAAGCATGCAAAGAGTATATGAGTAGTGGAAAGTAAAGCATGCAACTTGCAAGAAAGTAAAGGGATGGGATTGGAGTGTGCAAAGGCAACTGGAGACACAGATGTTTTTGTCGTGGTTCCGTTAGGTGGTGCTATCATACATCCACATTGATGGAGACTTCAACCCACGAAGGGTAACGACTGCGCGAGTCCACGGAGGGCTCCACCCACGAAGGGTCCACGAAAAGCAACCTTGTCTATCCCACCATGGCCATCGCCCACGAAGGACTTGCCTCACTAGGGTAGATCTTCACAAAGTAGGCGATCTCCTTGCCCTTACAAACTCCTTGGTTCACTCCACAATCTTGTCGGAGGCTCCCAAGTGACACCTTTCCAATCTAGGAGACACCACTCTCCAAAAGGTAATAGATGGTGTGTTGATGATGAATTCCTTGCTCTTGTCCTTCAAATGATAGTCTCCCCAACACTCAGCTCACTCTCATAGGATTGGATTTGGTGGAAAGATGATTTGAGTGGAAAGCAACTTGGGGAAGGATAGAGATCAAGATTCATTTGGATTGGAATATCTTGGTCTCAACACATGATTAGGTGGCTCTTTCTAAGAAAATGAGTAGTGGAAGTGTAGGCACGATCTGATGGCTTTCCTCACGAATGAAGAGAGGGTGGAGGGGTATATATAGCCTCCACACAAAATCTAACCGTTACACACATTATACCAAACTCGGTGGGACCAAATCAGAAAACTCGGTCAGACCGATTCAGTGCATATGTGACCGTTAGGCAATTTCGGTGGGACCGACATGTCATCTCGGTGTTGGGGAACGTAGTCATTTCAAAAAATTTCCTACGCACACGCAAGATCATGGTGATGGCATAACAACGAGAGAGTAGAGTGTTCGTCCACGTACCCTCGTAGACCGTAAGCGGAAGCGTTAGCACAACGCGGTTGATGTAGTCGTACGTCTTCACGATCCGACCGATCCAAGCACCGAACGTACGGGGCCTCCGAGTTCAGCACACGTTCAGCTCGGTGACGATCTCCGTGCTCCGATCCAGCAAAGCTCCGGAGATGAGTTCCGTCAGCACGACGGCATGGTGACGATGATGATGCTCTAGCGGTGCAGGGCTTCGCCTAAACTCCGCGACGATATGACCGAGGTGGAATATGGTGGAGGGGGCACCGCACACGGCTAAGGAACGATCCGTAGATCAACTTGTGTGTCTATGGGGTGCCCCCCCGCCCCCGTATATAAAGGAGAAAGGGGGGAGGCCGGCCGGCCCCTTGGGGTGCGCCAAGGAGGAGGAATCCTCCTCTTAGTAGGAGTAGGACTCCTCCTTTCCTACTCCTACTAGGAGAGGGAAGGAAGGGGGAGAGGGGGAAGGAAGGGGGAGAGGGGGAAGGAAAGGGGGGGGGCACCGCCCCCCTCCTACTCCAATTTGGACCAGAGGGGGGAGGGGCGCGCGGCCCATGCTGGACGCCCCTCTCTCCTTTCCCCTAAGGCCCATAAGGCCCAATACTCTCCTGGGGGGTTCCGGTAACCCCCCCGGCACTCCGGTTTTCTCCGAAATCACCCGGAACAATTCCGGTGTCCGAATATAGTTGTCCAATATATCAATCTTTATGTCTCGACCATTTCGAGACTCCTCGTCATGTCCGTGATCACATCCGGGACTCCGAACAAACTTCGGTACATCAAAACTTATTAACTCATAATAAAACTATCATCGTAACGTTAAGCGTGCGGACCCTACGGGTTCGAGAACTATGTAGACATGGCCTAGAACTATTCTCGGTCAATAACCAATAGCGGGACCTGGATGCCCATATTGGTTCCTACATATTCTACGAAGATCTTTATCGGTCAAACCGCATAACAACATACGTTGTTCCCTTTGTCATCGGTATGTTACTTGCCCGAGATTCGATCGTCGGTAACCAATACCTAGTTCAATCTCGTTACCGGCAAGTCTCTTTACTCGTTTACGTAATGCACCATCCCGTAACCAACTCATTGGTTACATTGCTTGCAAGGCTTATAGTGATGTGCATTACCGAGAGGGCCCAGAGATACCTCTCCGACGATCAGAGTGACAAAACCTAATCTCGAAATACGCCAACTCAACATGTACCTTCTGAGACACCTGTAGTACTCCTTTATAATCACCCAGTTACGTTGTGACGTTTGGTAGTACCCAAAGTGTTCCTCCGGTAAACGGGAGTTGCATAATTCTCATAGTTACAGGAACATGTATAAGTCATGAAGAAAGCAATAGCAGTACACTAAACGATCAAGTGCGAGGCTAACGGAATGGGTCGTGTCAATCACATCATTCTTCTAATGATGTGATCCCACTAATCAAATAACAACACATGTCTATGGTTAGGAAACATAACCATCTTTGATTAATGAGCTAGTCAAGTAGAGGCATACTAGTGACTATTGGTTTGTCTATGTATTCACACATGTATCATGTTTCCGGTTAATACAACTCTAGCATGAATAATAAACATTTATCATGATATGAGGAAATAAATAATAACTTTATTATTGCCTCTAGGGCATATTTCCTTCAGTCTCCCACTTGCACTAGAGTCAATAATCTAGATTACATAGTAATGATTCTAACACCCATGGAGTCTTGGTGCTGATCATGTTTTGCTCGTGAGAGAGGCTTAGTCAACGGGTCTGCAATATTCAGATCCATATGTATCTTGCAAATCTCTATGTCTCCCACTTAGACTTGGTCCCGAATGGAATTGAAGCGTCTCTTGATGTGCTTGGTCCTCTTGTGAAATCTGGATTCGTTTGCCAAGGCAATCGCACCAGTATTGTCACAGAAGATCGTCATTGGTCCCGATGCACTAGGTATGACACCTAGATCGGAAATGAACTCCTTCATCCAGACTCCTTCATTTGCTGCTTCAGAAGCAGCTATGTACTCCGCTTCACATGTAGATCCCGCCACGACGCTTTGTTTAGAACTGCACCAACTTACAGCTCCACCGTTTAATAAAAACACGTATCCTGTTTGCGATCTAGAATCGTCCGGATCAATGTCAAAGCTTGCATCGACATAACCATTTACGACTAGCTCTTTGTCACCTCCATATACGAGAAACATATCCTTAGTCCTTTTCAGGTATTTCAGGATGTTCTTGAGCGCTGTCCAGTGATCCACTCCTGGATTACTTTGGTACCTTCCTGCCAAGCTTATTGCTAAGCATACGTCAGGTCTGGTACACAGCATTGCATACATGATAGAGCCTATGGCTGAAGCATAGGGAACATCTTTCATTTTCTCTCTATCTTCTGCTGTGGTCGGGCATTGAGTTTGACTCAACTTCACACCTTATAGCACAGGCAAGAATCCTTTCTTTGCCTGATCCATTTTGAACTTTTCCAAAATTATGTCAAGGTATGTGCTTTGTGAAAGTCCTATTAAGTGTCTTGATCTATCTCTATAGATCTTGATGCCCAATATGTAAGCAGCTTCACCGAGGTCTTTCATTGAAAAACTTTTATTCAAGTATCCCTTTATGCTATCCAGAAATTCTATATCATTTCCAATTAATAATATGTCATCTACATATAATATCAGAAATGCTACAGAGCTCCCACTCACTTTCTTGTAAATACAGGCTTCTCCAAAAGTCTGTATAAAACCATATGCTTTGATCACACTATCAAAGCGTTTATTCCAACTCCGAGATGCTTGCACCAGTCCATAAATGGAACGCTGGAGCTTGCACACTTTGTTAGCACCTTTTGGATCAACAAAACCTTCTGGCTGCATCATATACAACTCTTCTTCCAGAAATCCATTCAAGAATGCAGTTTTGACATCCATTTGCCAAATTTCATAATCATGAAATGCAGCAATAGCTAACATGATTCGGACAGACTTAAGCATCGCTACGGGTGAGAAAGTCTCATCGTAGTCAACTCCTTGAACTTGTCGAAAACCTTTCGCAACAAGTCGAGCTTTAGACAGTTACATTACCATCAGCGTCAGTCTTCTTCTTAAAGATCCATTTATTCTCAATGGCTTGCCGATCATCGGGCAAGTCAACCAAAGTCCATACTTTATTTTCATACATGGATCCCATCTCAGATTTCATGGCCTCTAGCCATTTTGCGGAATCTGGACTCATCATCGCTTCCTCATAGTTTGTAGGTTCATCATGGCCAAGTAACATGACTTCCAGAATTGGATTACCGTACCACTCTAGTGCGGATCTTACTCTGGTAGACCTACGAGGTTCGGTAGAAACTTGATCTGAAGTTTCATGATCAATATCATTAGCTTCCTCACTGATTGGTGTAGTTGTCACAGGAACCGGTTCTTGTGATGAACTACTTTCCAATAAGGGAGTAGATATAGTTATCTCATCAAGTTCTACTTTCCTCCCACTCACTTCTTTCGAGAGAAACTCCTTCTCTAGAAAGGATCCGATTTTAGCAACGAAAATCTAGCCCTCAGATCTATGATAGAAGGTGTACCCAATAGTTTCTTTTGGGTATCCTATGAAGACACATTTCTCCGATTTGGGTTCGAGCTTATCTGGTTGAAGTTTTTTCACATAAGCATCGCAACCCCAAACTTCAAGAAACGACAACTTTGGTTTCTTGCCAAACCACAGTTCATAAGGCGTTGTCTTAACGGATTTTGATGGTGCCCTATTCAACGTGAATGCGGCCGTCTCTAAAGCATAACCCCAAAACGATAGCGCTAAATCAGTAAGAGACATCATAGATCGCATCATATCTAGTAAAGTACGATTACGACGTTCGGACACACCATTTTGTTGTGGTGTTCCGGGTGGCGTGAGTTGCGAAACTATTCCGCATTGTTTCAAGTGTAGATCAAACTCGTAACTCAAATATTCTCCTCCACGATCAGATCGTAGAAACTTTATTTTCTTGTTACGATGATTTTCCACTTCACTCTGAAATTCTTTGAACTTTTCAAATGTTTCAGACTTGTGTTTCATTAAGTAGATATACCCATATCTGCTCAAATCATCTGTGAAGGTGAGAAAATAACGATACCTGCCGCGAGCCTCAACATTCATTGGACCACAAACATCAGTATGTATGATTTCCAACAAATCAGTTGCTCGCTCCATAGTTCCGGAGAACGGCGTTTTAGTCATCTTGCCCATGAGGCACGGTTCGCAAGTACCAAGCGATTCATAATCAAGTGATTCCAAAAGCCCATCAGTATGGAGTTTCTTCATGCGCTTTACACCGATATGACCTAAATGGCAGTGTCACAAATAAGTTGCACTATCATTATCAACTCTGCATCTTTTGGTTTCAACACTATGAACATGTGTATCACTACTATCGAGATTCAATAAGAATAGACCACTCTTCAAGGGTGCATGACCATAAAAGATATTACTCATATAAATAGAACAACCATTATTCTCTAATTTAAATGAATAACCGTCTCGCATCAAACAAGATCCAGATATAATGTTCATGCTCAACGCTGGCACCAAATAAGAATTATTTAGGTCTAAAACTAATCCCGATGGTAGATGTAGAGGTAGCGTGTCGACCGCGATCACATCAACTTTGGAACCATTTCCCACGCGCATCGTCACCTCGTCCTTAGCCAATCTTCGCTTAATCCGTAGTCCCTGTTTTGAGTTGCAAATATTAGCAACAGAACCAGTATCAAATACCCAGGTGCTACTGCGAGCATTAGTAAGGTACACATCAATAACATGTATATCACATATACCTTTGTTCACTTTGCCATCCTTCTTATCCGCCAAATACTTGGGGCAGTTCCGCTTCCAGTGTCCAGTCTGCTTGCAGTAGAAGCACTCAGTTTCAAGCTTAGGTCCAGACTTGGGTTTCTTCTCTTGAGCAGCAACTTGCTTGCCGTTCTTTTTGAAGTTCCCCTTCTTCTTCCCTTTGCCCTTTTTCTTGAAACTGGTGGTCTTATTGACCATCAACACTTGATGCTCCTTATTGATTTCTACCTCCGCAGCTTTTAGGATTGCGAAGAGCTCGGGAATAGTCTTGTTCATCCCTTGCATATTATAGTTCATCACGAAGCTCTTGTAGCTTGGTGGCAGTGATTGGAGAATTCTGTCAATGACACTATCATCAGGAAGATTAACTCCCAGTTGAATCAAGTGATCATTATACCCAGACATTTGGAGTATGTGTTCACTGACAGAACTATTCTCCTCCATCTTGCAGCTATAGAACTTATTGGAGACTTCATATCTCTCAATCCGGGCATTTGCTTGAAATATTAACTTCAACTCCTGGAACATCTCATATGCTCCATGACGTTCAAAATGTCGTTGAAGACCCGGTTCTAAGACGTAAAGCATGGCACACTGAACTATTGAGTAGTCATCAGCTTTGCTCTGCCAGACGTTCTTAACGTCGTCAGTTGCATCAGCAGCAGGCCTGGCACCCAGCGGTGCTTCCAGGATGTAACTTTTCTGTGCAGCAATGAGGATAATCCTCAGGTTACGGACCCAGTCCGTGTAATTGCTACCATCATCTTTCAACTTTGCTTTCTCAAGGAACGCATTAAAATTCAACGGAACAACAGCACAAGCCATCTATCTACAAACAAACATAGACAAGCAAAATACTATCAGGTACTAAGTTCATGATAAATTTAAGTTCAATTAATCATATTACTTAAGAACTCCCACTTAGACAGACATCTCTCTAGTCATCTAAGTGATCACATGATCCAAATCAACTAAACCATGTCCGATCATCACGTGAGATGGAGTAGTTTCAATGGTGAACATCACTATGTTGATCATATCTACTATATGATTCACGTTCGACCTTTCGGTCTTCATGTTCCGAGGCCATATCTGTATATGCTAGGCTCGTCAAGTATGACCTGACTATTCCGCGTGTGCAACTGTTTTGCACCCGTTGTATTTGAACGTAGAGCTTATCACACCCGATCATCACGTGGTGTCTCAGCACGAAGAACTTTCGCAATGGTGCATACTCAGGGAGAACACTTCTTGATTATTTAGTGAGAGATCATCTTAAAATGCTACCGTCAATCAAAGCAAGATAAGATGCATAAAGGATAAACATCACATGCAATCAATATAAGTGATATGATATGGCCATCATCATCTTGTGCTTGTGATCTCCATCTTCGAAGCATCGTCGTGATCACCATCGTCACCGGCGTGACACCTTGATCTCCATCATAGCATCGTTGTCGTTACGCCATCTATTGCTTCTACGACTATCGCTACCGCTTAGTGATAAAGTAAAGCAATTACAGGGCGTTTGCATTTCATACAATAAAGCGACAACCATATGGCTCCTGCCAGTTGCCGATAACTTTGGTTACAAAACATGATCATCTCATACAATAAAATATAGCATCACGTCTTGACCATATCACATCACATCATGCCCTGCAAAAACAAGTTAGACGTCCTCTACTTTGTTGTTGCAAATTTTACGTGGCTGCTACGGGCTTAGCAAGAACCGTTCTTACCTACGCATCAAAACCACAACGATAGTTCGTCAAGTTGGTGCTGTTTTAACCTTCGCAAGGACCGGGCGTAGCCACACTCGATTCAGCTAAAGTGAGAGAGACAGACACCCGCCAGCCACCTTTAAGCACGAGTGCTCGTAACGGTGAAACCAGTCTCGCGTAAGCGTACGTGTAATGTCGGTCCGGGCCGCTTCATCTCACAATACCGCCGAACCAAAGTATGACATGCTGGTAAGAAGTATGACTTGTATCGCCCACAACTCACTTGTGTTCTACTCATGCATATAACATCAACGCATAAAACCTAGGCTCGGATGCCACTGTTGGGGAACGTAGTAATTTCAAAAAATTTCCTACGCACACGCAAGATCATGGTGATGGCATAGCAACGAGAGAGGAGAGTGTTCGTCCACGTACCCTCGTAGACCGTAAGCGGAAGCATTAGCACAACGCGGTTGATGTAGTCGTACGTCTTCACGATCCGACCGATCCAAGCACCGAACGTACGGGGCCTCTGAGTTCAGCACACGTTCAGCTCAATGACGATCTCCGTGCTCTGATCCAGTAAAGCTCCGGAGATGAGTTCCGTCAGCACGACAGCGTGGTGACGATGATGATGCTCTACCGGCGCAGGACTTCGCCTAAACTCCGCGACGATATGACCGAGGTGGAATATGGTGGAGGGGGGCACCGCACACGGCTAAGGAATGATCCGTAGATCAACTTGTGTGTCTATGGGGTGCCCCCGCCCCCGTATATAAAGGAGCAAGGGGGAGGCCGGCCGGCCCCTTGTGGCGCGCCAAGGAGGAGGAATCCTCCTCCTAGTAGGAGTAGGACTCCTCCTTTCCTACTCCTACTAGGACGGGGAAGGAAGGGGGAGAGGGGGAAGGAAAGGGGGGGGGCGCCGCCCCCCTCCTAGTCCAATTCGGGCCAGAGGGGGAGGGGGCGCGCGGCCCATGCTGGCTGCCCCTCTCTCCTTTCCCCTAAGGCCCATAAGGCCCAATACTCTCCCGGGGGGTTCCGGTAACCCCCCCCCCCCCACCGGCACTCCGGTTTTCTCCGAAATCACCCGGAACAATTCCGGTGTCCGAATATAGTTGTCCAATATATCAATCTTTATGTCTCGACCATTTCGAGACTCCTCGTCATGTCGGTGATCACATCCGAGACTCCGAACAAACTTCGTTACATCAAAACTTATAAACTCATAATAAAAATATCATCGTAATGTTAAGCGTGCGGACCCTATGGGTTCGAGAACTATGTAGACATGGCCTAGAACTATTCTCGGTCAATAACCAATAGCGGGACCTGGATGCCCATATTGGTTCCTACATATTCTATGAAGATCTTTATCGGTCAAACCGCATAACAACATACGTTGTTCCCTTTGTCATCGGTATGTTACTTGCCTGAGATTCGATCGTCGGTAACCAATACCTAGTTCAATCTCGTTACCGGCAAGTCTCTTTACTCGTTTACGTAATGCACCATCCCGTAACCAACTCATTGGTTACATTGCTTGCAAGTCTTATAGTGATGTGCATTACCGAGAGGGCCCAGAGATACCTCTCCGACGATCGGAGTGACAAAACCTAATCTCGAAATACGCCAACTCAACATGTACCTTCGGAGACACCTGTAGTATTCCTTTATAATCACCCAGTTACGTTGTGATGTCTGGTAGTACCCAAAGTGTTCCTCCGGTAAACGGGATTTGCATAATTCTCATAGTTACAGGAACATGTATAAGTCATGAAGAAAGCAATAGCAGTACACTAAACGATCAAGTGCTAGGCTAACGGAATGGGTCGTGTCAATCACATCATTCTTCTAATGATGTGATCCCACTAATAAAATGACAACACATGTCTATGGTTAGGAAACATAACCATCTTTGATTAATGAGCTAGTCAAGTAGAGGCATACTAGTGACTATTGGTTTGTCTATGTATTCACACATGTATCATGTTTCCGGTTAATACAATTCTAGCATGAATAATAAACATTTATCATGATATGAGGAAATAAATAATAACTTTATTATTGCCTCTAGGGCATATTTCCTTCACTCGGTGGGACCGATATCATTAGGGTTAGGGCATAATGTAATTTCGGTTGGACCGATTACTCAAACTCGGTTGGACCGACTTTGGTAATAAGCTAACGAGAGAGTTGGTCAGGCAAACTCAGTGGGACTGATTTGCTCGTCTCGATGGCACCGAAGCGTTACTAAAGGGAAACAGAGAGTTTGCATTGCAGACTCAGTGGGACCGATCACTCATCTCGGTTAGACCGAAACATTACGAAGGGAAATAGAGAGTTTGCAACCCCATCTTGGTGAGACCAAGATCCCTATCGGTGAGACCGAAAAGACTAGGGTTTCTGGCAGTGGCTATGTCAAATGAACTCGGTGGTGCCGGATGGATGAAATCGGTGGGGCCGAGTTTGACTTTTGGTTTGGGACATATGTGGATATGAGAAAGTGGTTGAGGGCTATGGAGCATATCAATAAGCATTTTGAGCAAGCAAGCCATTAAGCAACACCTCATCCCCTTTTAATAGTATTGGCTTTCCTATAGACTCAATGTGATCTTGGATCACTGAAAGTAGAAAATGTAGAGTCCTGAGCTTTGAGATTGAGCCAATCCTTTGTCCTTAGCATCTTGAAGGTGTTCCACATCCTCTTGTCCATGCCACTCCACTGTTGGACTTATTTGAAGTATACTAGATGAAAGTATTAGTCCAACAAGAGATATGTTGACATTAATTACCAAAATCACCCAGGGAGCACTTGTGCTTTCAATCTCCCCCTTTTGGTAATTGATGACAACATACATCAAAGCTTTAGATAAAGATATAGAGAAAGGCAAGTAAAGCTTTGGAAGGACATGTAACATGCATAGGCTCCCCCTACATGTATGCAATCATGTAAATATGGAACATAAGATCATGTGAGTGCATAATCATGATAGAGCAAGCAATGAGTTACATGTATCTTGGCTATATGCATAAGAGCAAATGGTGTGAACATGGGAAATGTACCTTCATGCTCATGAGTCCTTCTTGCAAACAATATGTACATGAGCAAGAGATCCTCGTGTACATGAGTGTGATGCATATACTTACCTTGTGGTCTTGAACTGGCTTTGGAAGAGATGAACCTGAGTAAACAAAATTAGACAACACAGAAACATCTACTAAGCAGAGCAGGAACAGTAAACCACAAGAGTACCAAGATTGGGATGACATGTATAGAGTGACTACTAGGTACTCCAATTGAGTGTAGACATGTCCCCAAAGGTAAAGATATGAAAGGAATCAAAGATTTCCTTCCCTTAGATGTCTTGCTCCGCCTGAATCTTATAATGGATATTGGGAGAAGATGAGGAAAGAAAATCAGAGCAAAGCAAACACAAAACAACATAAACATGTCTTTCCCCTCTAAAGACATGTAACTCTCTCCTCTTTGACATGCAACTGGGGTTTCTCTTTTGATAAGAATGTTTCTCTCCGCTGTTACTCTCTCCCTCTGATGGAGTAAATAAGCTTTGATGTGAACTCTCTCCCCCCTTTGACATCAATTTCCAAGAAGGGTCTTCTGGAGTGTGAGTCAAAATAGGTTTGATCCTTGAGTCACAGAGCAAAGCAGCACATGGAATATGATGCTGGTAGAGGATAAGAATCATCGAGTGGAGCTGGAACAAAATGTGCAGAATGCAAATGATAGAGTGATTTCACAGTATTGAAGTCGGCTAAACCGAGTTGGTTCCTTCGGTGGCACCGAAAAATTTTGGTTTGACCGAAAGAGGCAAATCGGTTTGTCCGAGTTCATCACAGAGAAAACACTAGTCACCTCAGCTCACTAGGCAAGAAAGATCTCACAAGGATTTGCAATGAATTGTATGCAGAGAAATGCAGAACAGAAATAAAAGATAATAAGTCTAGATGAAGTTTTTTTTGAAAGAGGAACAAATATGCATGAGACAAAATGCAATAACAAGGAGAAACACTAGAGAACTTCATCTAGAGTTGGTCAGCGACAAAGTCACCTATGTTAGAGTATATTGACTTAGGAGTCAAGTGAGGACACTTGATCATAGGTCATACTCATCGTTTAAGCTCAAAATGGGGTTGCCATTTTTCATTTAAGCATCTTGATGTATTCTCATGTTGTTGAGTTTCTTTGACCCATGTCTTGGAGTAAAGCTTCTCTAAGATGGAATAACATACCTTGGGTGGTGGTGTTGAGCTTGATCATGTAGTTGAACTTGTGTGGGATGCTCGTTGTTGATGTAGTTCATTTGGAGCAGCACATGTAATTGGAGTTCATCTTCCTACAAGGATTAGATTTGCAAGGAAAAGCACTTGTGCATCCAAAATGACAATCATAAAATTTGATAGAGGAAATTGTCAAAGGATATATTTGAAGGGTTTCATGCTTCCTTGTCTTCAACCACCGTGAAGTAGAGACTTGGTGATGTAGAGATTGCTCAAGATGTGAAAGAGTTGCAATCTCATAGATTTAGATCCATCCAAATACCTACATGGGTTAGATAACATGCAAGGGTGCAAATATATCCAGGATATATGATCATCATCATGAGAGAAATAACAAGGATTAGTCATAGGCTCATGTCTTGCATGTATCCACATGGAGTTCCTACTCCAAGTTTGAGGCATCAATGATGTTCAATTCACCTCTCGACCCGCAAAGCACTTTCTCATCAAGTGGTTTAGTGAATATATCTGCCAATTGCTTGTCGGTGCGAACATGCTTAAGATTAATATCACCCTTAGCAACATGATCTCGAATGAAATGATGACAAACTTCAATGTGCTTAGTTCGAGAGTGTTGCACGGGATTGTGAGCAATCTTAATAGCACTTTCATTGTCACAAAGCAAAGGAACATGTTTCACATATATCCCATAATCTTTAAGAGTCTAGGTCATCCAAAGTAATTGAGCACAACATGAACCAGCAACAATGTATTCCGCTTCGGCAGTGGATAAGGATACCGAGTTTTGTTTCTTGGAGGACCAAGACACTAGAGATCTACCAAGAAATTGACAAGTACCCAAAGTGGACTTTCTATCAACCTTGTCTCCGACATAGTCTGAATCGGAGTAGCCAACAAGATTAAAAGAGGCCCTCTTTGGATACCAAATGCCAAAGTTTGGTGTATGAATTAAGTATCTCACTATCCTTTTCATGGCCTTAAGATGACACTCTTTAGGGGCCGCTTGATATCATGCACACATGCACACACTTAGCATGATATCGGGACAAGAGGCATATAGATACAATAATGAACCAATCATGGAGCGATAAACCTTTTGATCAACGGGTTCACCATCTTTGGTCAAGTCAAGATGTCCACTAGTAGGCATGGGTGTACTCATACCTTTGCATTCTTGCATACTGAACTTCTTGAACAAGTCTTTGGTGTACTTCGTTTGAGAGACGAAGGTGCCTTCCTTAGTTTACTTAATTTGCAAACCAAGAAAGAACTTGAGTTCACTCATCATAGACATCTCAACTTCTCCGACATAAGCTTCCCAAACTTCTCACTAAAATGAGGGTTAGTTTATCCAAATATAATATCATCAACATAAATTTGGCACAGAAATAATTCTCAATTAACCCTTTTAGTTAAAAGAGTAGAATCAATTTTTCCAACCTCAAAGCCTTTTTCAATAAGGAACTTGGTCAAGCATTTATAACAAGCTCTAGGAGCTTGTTTAAGACCATAAAGAGCTTTGTGAAGCTTGTAAACATGATTGGGTTTCTTAGGATTAACAAAGCCGGGAGGTTGTTTAACAAAAACTTCCTCCTCAGTTTCACCATTTAGAAAAGCACTTTTAGTGTCCATTTGGTACAAAGTGATATCATGGTGATTAGCATAGGCAAGTAAGATGCGAATGGACTCAAGTCTAGCAACGGGGGCATATGTCTCACCATAGTCCATACCTTCGACTTGAGTGTAAACTTGGGCGACGAGACGTGCTTTGTTGCGAACTACTTGTCCATCTTCATCTTGCTTGTTGTGGAACACCCATTTGGTACCGATGATTTTGTGGTTGTTGTCGGGCTTCTCGACCAATGTCCACACTTGGTTTCTCTCAAAGTTGTGTAGTTCTTCGTGCATGGCGTTTATCCAATCCGGATCTTCCAATGCTTCTTCAACCTTCATAAGTTCAATGCTAGAGATGAATGAATAATGTTCACAAAAGTTAGCCAAACGAGATTTAGAGCGAGTGATTCTCCTAGTTTGGATATCATTGTAGATTTTCTTGACGGGATGATCTCTAGCAACTCTTGCTCGAACTCGTGAGAGCTTTTGCTTTGATCGTGGTGGAACATCTTCTTTATCATCTCGTTCTTCTTCTTGGCCTTCATCGTTGTTGACGTTGCCGTTCTCTCATCGTGGTGGAGAAGGAGGTTGATGTGGTTCATCTTGATGTACTTCCTCGTTTTCTTCATCTTGGTGTGTCCCACTTGTGGATGCTTCCGTATCAACTCTTGGTTCACCTTGTCGTGAGGTAGAAGCTTCCACTTGGACGGATGAGGTACTCTCCTTCACGTCCATTGGATGAACCTTGCCAATAGACAAGTCTTGGATTGCTTCCGAAGGATCTTTATCTCCTACATCAATTGGCAATTTCTCTACTTGCGAGCCATTAGATTCATCAAACTTCACATCTACCGTTTCTTCAACCATTCGGGTGAAATTGTTGTAGACACGGTAAGTGTGAGAGTTTGAGCCATAACCAAGTAGGAATCCCTCATGAGATTTAGGAGCAAATTTAGAACGATGATGCTTATCAAGAATGTAGCACTTTGAGCTGAATACTCGAAAGTATCCAACTTGGGGTTTGTTACCGGTGAGGAGCTCGTATGCCGTCTTGCCAAGTAGCTTGTGAAGATACAAGTGATTTGTTGCATGACAAGCTGTCTCAACCACTTCCGCCCAAAAGTGCTTTGGCGTCTTGTACTCATCAAGCATTGTTCTCGCCATTTCAATGAGAGTCTGGTTCTTCCTCTCGACAACTCCATTTTGTTGAGGTGTGTACGTAGCCGAGAACTCATGTGAAATCCCTTCTTCGTCAAGAAAGGTGTCCACATTTGCGTTCTTGAACTTTGTTCTGTTGTCGCTGCAAACCTTCTTGATCTTCACTTCAAATTGATTTTGGGCCTTCCTAGCAAAGTTTTTTAAGATCTTTTGAACCTACGATTTATCATCTAGAAAGAACACCCACATAAATCTTGAAAAGTTATCAACTATAACTAGACCAAAAGAATTTCCACCGAAACTTTTGTAAGCATTGGGACCAAAAAGATCCATGTGAAGTAGCTCGAGTGGCCTCCTTGTGGTCATGATGTTCTTCACGGGATGGCTTCCTCCAACCTGTTTACCTGCTTGACAAGCACTAAAAAGTCTATCCTTATCAAATATGACATCTTTAACACCAAGGATGTGATCACCTTTAATAAGCTTGTCAAGGTTTCGCATGCCCACATGACCTAACCGTCTATGCCACAACCAACCTTTAGAGGATTTAGAAATTAAGCAAGTTATAGGTTGAGCCTTTTTAGTGAAATCAACAATGTATAGCTCACCTTTGGGTATACCGGTAAAGACCATTTTATTATTATCTCTACGAAACACTTGGCAATCTACTTCGGTAAATAGAACATTAAAGCCAAAGTCGGCTAGTCTAGAAACAGAAAGCGGATTATAGCCAAGAGATTCAACGAGCATGACATTTTGTATGGAGCTATCATGTGAGATGCCACCTTACCGAGGCCAACCACCTTACCCTTTGAGTTATCACCAAAAGTGACATACTTTCGAGAGCCGTCGTTTTCAGCAAGCTCACGAAACATATCTTTATCTCCGGTCATGTGATTGGTACATCCACTATCAAGAACCCATTCCTTTCCTCCTGCCATGTATCCCCGAAGATTTGCCATAAGACCAAAGTGTCTCATTGCATCATCATGATCAAAGTCACTATCATCATCCTCATCATAGTATCCATGTTCATCATCTTCATGTGGTGGATCAATTCCTAGAGAGGGTGATTCATTAGAATGAGTTTGACAGTGATCTTCTTTATGAATTCTAATAGCTTCGGAAATAGTATTGCTAATAATTCCAACATCCCCTTTGGCACGCATAAGATTTGTAAGATCAAATAGACAATCACCAAACTTAGGATCATTGGAATTCATCTTACTCAAGGCAATAGACTTATGAAGAATTTCATCTAGATTTTGCAAGGAATAATTTGGAAAACGTTCCTCAAGAAATTTCCATATGGTGTAGGCACACTTAAGAGTAGGCAAGCAACCTATCAAATTTCTAGGCAAACCTCTAGTGATAAGATTAACAGTTCTAAGATTGCGAATCATGTCAATTGACTCATCAAGGGTAGGATGCATAGGATCAACATGAGGTGCACAAGGCTAGTAATGTACTTGTTCAAATGATATTCATTGAAAATCACAAGCATCTCATTTTTCCACTCATGAAAGTACTCTCCATCAAGTATAGGCACTCTATGTCTAAGACTCCCCAAAGTAGACTCATCCATCTTCTTCCAATGGTGTTTAAACCAAAGCAATGGAGACCAAAGCTCTGATACCAATTGAAAGGATAGAGAAGAGGTGTCTAGCGGGGGGTGATTAGACACTCAACACAGAAAGTTGGTTGTTTTTCAGTTTTTCAAGTTTGGGTGGAGTTTAAGCATGAGTTTAACCATTCACAATAAAAATCAAGCAAGCATGCAAAGAGTATATGAGCAGCGGAAAGTAAGGCATGCAACTTGCAAGAAAGTAAATGGATGGGATTGGAGTGTGCAAACGCAACTGGAGACATGTATGTTTTTGTCGTGGTTCCGATAGGTGGTGCTATCGTACATCCACGTTGATGGATACTTCAACCCACGAAGGGTAACGACTGCAGCGAGTCCATGGAGGGCTCCACCCACGAAGGGTCCACGAAGAAGCAACCTTGTCTATCCCACCAAGGCCAGCGCCCACGAAGGACTGGCCTCACTAGGGTAGATCTTCATGAAGTAGGTGATCTCCTTGCCCTTACAAACTCCTTGGTTCACTCCACAATCTTGTCGGAGGCTCCCAAGTGACACCTAACCAATCTAGGAGACACCACTCTCCAGAAGGTAATAGATGGTGTGTTGATGATGAACTCCTTGCTCTTGTGCTTCAAATGATAGTCTCCCCAACACTCAGCTCACTCTCATAGGATTGGATTTGGTGGAAAGATGATTTGAGTGGAAAGCAACTTGGGGAAGGCTAGAGATCAAGATTCATATGGTTGGATTGGAATATCTTGGTCTCAACACATGAGCAGGTGGCTCTTTCTAAGAAAATGAGTAGTGGAAGTGTAGGAACGATCTGATGGCTTTCCTCACGAATGAAGAGAGGGTGGAGGGGTATATATAGCCTCCACACAAAATCTAACCATTACACGCATTATACCAAACTCGGTGGGACCGAATCAAAAAACTCGGTCGGACCGATTCAGTGCATATGTGACCGTTACGCAATTTCGGTGGGACCGACATGTCATCTCGGTGGGGCCGATATCATTAGGGTTAGGGCATAACGTAATTTCGGTTGGACCGATTACTCAAACTCGATTGGACCGACTTTGGTAATAAGCTAACCAGAGAGTTGGTCATGCAAACTCGGTGGGACCGATTCGCTCGTCTCTGTGGGAAACAGAGAGTTTGCATTGAAGACTCGGTGGGACCGATCGCTCATCTCGGTTAGACCGAAACATTACGAAGGGAAACAGAGAGTTTGCAACCCCATCTCGGTGAGTCCGAGATCCCTATCGGTGAGACCGAAAAGACTAGGGTTTCTGGTAGTGGCTATGTCAAATGAACTCGGTGGCGCCGGATGGATCAAATCGTTGGGGCCGACTTTGACTTTTGGTTTGGGACATATGTGGATACGAGAAAGTGGTTGAGGGCTATGGAGCATATCACTAAGCATTTTGAGCAAGCAAGCCTTTAAGCAACACCTCATCCCCTTTTAATAGTATTGGCTTTCCTATAGACTCAATGTGATCTTGGATCACTGAAAGTAGAAAATGTAGAGTCCTAAGCTTTGAGCTTGAGCCAATCCTTTGTCCTTAGCATCTTGAAGGTGTTCCACATCCTCTTGTCCATGACACTCCACTGTTGGACTTATCATAAGTATACTAGATGAAAGTATTAGTCCAACAAGAGATATGTTGACATTAATTACCAAAATCAACCAGGGAGAACTTGTGCTTTCACGGGCCTTGATCCAGTCACGCTCCAGCGGGTCACTGAACTCCGCCAAGGGGTCTGGCATTCCATGACTTTCACGTTCGGCGTCCTCCTTGGCCCATGCGTGCCTCTTCCCCTTGTAACCACGGCTTCTGAGGCGGTGGGGTGGCGTGTTCCTGGCCTGCAGCGCCTTCATTTTCTCCAACCTTGCCTTGACTTCTTCTTTAGTGCAAATCTCCTTGAATTTTTCAAAGTCCTCTTCCTTTATTGACGGATTGTCAGCATCAATCTTGGACCATGATTCATTCTTCTCAATCACTTTCTTCACCCGAACTTTCCAGGTGGACAAGTCATTGGTGAGCATCACCATCGCCTTGTCACTTATCTTTGTCATGGGATTGTCGTCCCATGGATCTTTGCTTTCATCCCGACCGGGAAATAGGAACTTATTGTGCAACTTCTTTAGGAGCATGTTCTTCATATGTCGTATCTTCTTCAACTTCTCGTTGTTGATGTTGGCGATTTCCCTAAGGATGCATCCTAGTTGATTGCCCCAGCACGAGCACGCTTCCTCTGGAGCCGTTAGCTCTAATTTCTTAGGGTGCATCTCCGTGACCACAATTTGTCCGATGCCGAGCTCATTTGGTCTTCGTGTCCACTTCTGCTTTGGTTCTTTGCCGGCTATGACAGCATCGTTGCCGGTCTTGAGGATGGTGTCGGTGTCGGTGTCGGTGTCTACGTCGGTGTTGGTGCGACTACCGCCACCATGCACCCCCATCTGGTGTTCGTCCAGGTAATCGAAATAGTGATTTGCTACCTTGATGGGGTCTTCTTCGAGGCGAGCAGAACCCTCGGCTTCGGCGTGGCAAGACATGTTTCCTATTCAACAATTGTAAATAAAAGATATAATAAAGAGAAAAAAGGGATCTATATTTGGTCGGAATGTTGATTCATTCCCCTGGAAAATCGCGGGCACTCCATATGTCCTAGTTTCTAGCACAAATCATGGCGAAATCAGGGAAATTTTTAGCATGACCTTTGCTAAAAAGTGGACATATGGAGCGCCTGAAATTTGTCGGAACAGAAATGAATCAACATTCCAGCAAAACATAGGCCACTCGGATATTCTTCGACAATTGGCACAAGTTCAATAGAGTCATGGTTTTAACACCACCAAGCTCACAACACAGCTAGCATCATGATGTTGACAGCAGACATAATTACTGTTTAGGCATTTTCATAGGAAATAAAGTACATGCTACAGGACTCTAATGTGGCATAAAAGGGCATGGCATGATAAAGCAGATGATACGTCCATTTTGCATCATGTTTTCTTACTGTTATTTACAATGTTTTATCCATAATAATGCTTTTTGGAGTAATTCTAATGCCTTTTCTCTCATAATTTGCAAGGTACACACTAAGAGGGAGAATTCTGGCAGCTGGAAATCCGGACCTAAAAAAGCTACATCAGGCTACCTATTCTGCACAACTCCAAACAAGCTGAGCCTTCACAGAGAATTTTTATGGAATATTTAAGGAATATTGGAGCAAATAACTACCAGAGGGGGCCCACCGGTGGGCACAACCCACCTGGGTGCGCCAGGTAGCCCAGGCACGCCCTAGTGGGTTGTGCCCTCCTCAGCCCACCTCCGGTGCCCATGTTCTGGTATATAAGTCATTTTGACCTAGAAAAAAATAAGGAGAAGACATTCGGGATGAAGCGCCACTGTCTCGAGGCGAAACTTGGGCAAGAGCACTTTTGCCCTCCAGCAGAGCGATTCCGCCGGGGGAACTTCCCTCCCGGAGGGGGAAATCATCGTCATCATCATCACCAACAACTCTCCCATCTTGGGGAGGGCAATCTCCATCAACATCTTCACCAGCACCATCTCATCTCAAACCCTAGTTCATCTCTTGCGTCCAATCTTTGTATCAAAACTATATATTGGTGCCCGTGGGTGACTAATAGTGTTGATTAAATCTTGTAGTTGATTACTATATGGTTTATTTGGTAGAAGATTATATGTTCAGATCCATTATATTATTCGATACTCCTATGATTTTGAGCATGTTTATCATTTGTGAGTAGTTACTTACGTTCTTGAGGTCACAGGAGAAATCATGTTGCAAGTAATCATGTGAACTTGATATGTATTCGATATTTTGATGGTATGTATGTTGCCATTCTCTTAGTGGTGTCATGTGAACGTCGACTACATGACACTTCACCACATTTGTGCCTAAGGGAATGCATAGCGTAGTAGTAAATAAATGGTGGGTTGCGAGAGTGACAGAAACTTAAAATCCATTTTATGCACTGTTTCGTAAGGGACCGATTGGATCCTAGAGTTTAGTGCTATGGTTAGAATAAATTCTTAATAATTTTCTCATAGTTGCAGATGCTTGCGGGAGGGTTAATCATAAGTAGGAGGTTTGTTTAAGTAAGAACAGCACCTAAGCACCGGTCCACTCACATATCAAATTATCAATGTAGCGAACACAAATCAAACCAACATGATGAAAGTAACTAGATGAAATTCCCGTGTACCCTCAAGAACACTTTGCCTATCATAAGATATTGTTTTGTCCTGTCCTTTGCCTCAAAAGGATTGGGCTACCTTTCTGCACTTTTGTTACTACTATTGTTACTTGCTCGTTACAAATTATCTTGCTACCAAACTACTCCGCTACTTACAATTTTAGCACTTCCAGACATTACCTTGCTAAAAACCACTTGTCATTTCCTTCTGCTCCTCGTTGGGATCGACACTCTTACTTATCGAAAAGAGCTACAATTGACCCCATACACTTGTGGGTCATCAAGGCTATTTTCTGGCGTCGTTGCTGGGGAGTGAAGCGCCTTTGGTAAGCGGAATTCGGTAAGGAAACATTTATATAGTGTGCTGAAATTTATTGTCACTTGTTACTATGGAAGACAATCCTTTCAGGGGTTTGTTCGGGGTATCTTCACCTCGTCCAGAACCACAATTAGTTACCCCTCAACCTAATGCACCTACTGAAAATACTGAATATGAAATCCCTTCGGGTATTATAGAACAACTGCTAGCTAATCCTTATGCAGGAGATGGAACTGAACATCCTGATATGCACTTGATACATGTGGAACAAATTTGTGGATTGTTTAAGCTTGCAGGTTTACCCAGGGATGAAGTGATGAAAAATGTTTTCCCTTTATCTTTGAAGGGAAAAGCATTGGCATGGTATAGGCTATGCGATGATATTGGATCATGGAATTGGAATCATTTGAAATTGGAGTTCCATCAAAAAAATTATCCTATGCAACTAGTTCATCGCGATCGAAATTATATATATAATTTTTGGCCTCATGAAGGAGAAATCATCGCTCTAGCTTGGGGGAGGCTTAAGTTTATGTTATATTCATACCCCAATCATGAGCTCTTAAGAGAAATTATTATCCAGAATTTTTATGCTCGGCTTTCTCGTAATGATCAAACCATGCTGGATACTTCTTGTGCTGGTTCTTTTATGAAGAAAACAATTGAATTCCGGTGGTATCTTTTGGAAAGAATTAAACGCAACTCTGAAGATTGGGAACTTGACAAAGGTAAAGAGTCAGGTATAAAGATTAAGTATGATTGTGTTAAATCTTTTATGGATACCGATGCTTTTCAAAGGTTTAGCACTAAATATGGACCTGACTCTGAAATAGTAGCCTCCTTTTGTGAATCATTTGCTACTCATGTTGAACTTCCTAAAGAGAAGTGGGTTAAATATCACCCACCTATTAAATATGAAATTAAAGAACCAGTATCAGTTAAAGAGGAAACTATACTTTATAATGTTGATCCAGTTGTTCCTTCTGCTTATATTGAGAAACCACCTTTCCCTATTAGCATAAAAGAACATGCTAAAGTTTCAACTGCGGTTAACAAAAGCTATGTTAGAACACCTAAACCTGATGAACAAATTGAAGTAGAACCTAGCATTGCTATGGTTAAAGATCTCTTGGAAGAAGATATGGATGGGCATGTTATTTACTTTTGTGAAGAAGTTGCCAGAATTGTTAAACCTGAAGGGAAACATAAACATAGACCAGTTGTTGGGTTGCCTGTTGTTTCAGTTAAAATATGATATCATTGTTATCATGGTTTATGTGACATGGGTGCTATTCCCCACTCCTTATATGAAGAAATTATAGATGGAATAGCACCTGCTGAATTAGAAGACATAGATGTTACTATTAAACTTGCTAATAGAGATACTATATCACCAATTGGGATTCTTAGAGATGTTGAAGTCTTGTGTGGGAAGATAAAATACCCTACTGATTTTCTTGTTCTTACCACCCCACAAGATAAATTTTGTCCCATTATATTTGGTAGACCTTTCTTCAACACCGTCAATGCTAAAATAGATTGTAAGAAACAAACTATTGGTGTTAGCTTTGGTGATGTATCTCATGAATTTATTTTTTCCAAGTTTAGTAGAAACCATCATGAAAAAGAATTGCCTAGTAAGGATGAATTAATTGGTCTTGCTTCTATTGTTGTACCACCTACTGATCCTTTAGAACAATACTTGCTAGACCATGAGAATGATTTACATATGCACGAAAGAAATGAAATAGATAAGATCTTCCTTGAACAACGTCCTCTTCTTAAACACAATTTGCCTATTGAAACTCTTGGAGGTCCTCCTCCACCTAAAGGTGACCCTATGTTTGAATTAAAACCTTTGCCAGACATTTTGAAATATGCTTATCTTGATGAAAATAAGATATATCCTGTTATTATCAGTGCTAACCTTTCAAAACATGAAGAAGAAAGATTGTTAAAAGTTTTAAGGAAGCACTGAGCTTATATTGGGTATACTCTTGATGATTTAAAGGGCATTAGTCCCACTCTATGTCAGCACAAAATTAATATGGAACCTGATGCTAAACCAGTTGTTGATCATCAATGTCAGTTAAATCCAAAGATGAAAGAAGTGGTAAGAACGAAAATAATAAAAGTTCTGGAAGCAGGTATAATCTATCCTATAGCTGATAGTAAATAGGTAAGTCATGTACATTGTGTCCCTAAGAAGGGAGGTATTACTGTTGTTCCTAATGATAAGAATGAGCGCATTCCACAAAGACTCGTCACAGGCTATAGAATAGTTATTGATTATAGAAAATTAAATAAATCTACTAGAAAAGATCATTACCCTCTGCCTTCTATATATCAAATGTTAGAAAGACTATCTAAGCACACACACTTTTGCTTCCTTGATGGATACTTTGGCTTTTCACAAATACCTGTTTTACAATCTAATCAAGAAAAGACCACTTTTACTTGTCCTTTTGGAACATTTGCTTATAGACGTATGCCTTTCGGCTTATGTAATGCACCTGCTACCTTTCAAAGATGTATGACTGCTATATTCTCTGACTTTTGTGAAAAGATTGTCGAGGTTTTCATGGATGACTTTTCTGTTTATGGGAAGTCCTTTGATGATTCTTTAAGCAATCTTGAGCGAGTTTTGCAGAGATGTGAACAAACAAATCTTGTCTTGAATTGGGAGAAGTGCCACTTTATGGTTAATGAGGGCATTGCCTTGGGTCATAAAATTTCTGAAAGAGGTTTTGAAGTGGACCAAGCTAAGGTTGATGCAATTGAGAAAATGCCATGTCCTAAGGACATCAAAGGTATTTGTAGTTTCCTAGGTCATGCTGGTTTCTATAGGAGATTTATTAAAGACTTCTCTAAAATTTCTAGGCCTCTCACTAGTCTTTTGCAAAAGGATGTTCCTTTTGTTTTTGATGATGATTGTTTAGAAGCCTTCGAAACACTCAAGAAAGCCTTAATTTCTGCACCTATTGTTCAACCACCTGATTGGAACTTGCCTTTTGAAATTATGTGTGATGTTGTTGGTGCTGTTCTAGGACAAAGAGTTGATAAGAAATTGAATGTTATTCATTATGCTAGTAAAACTCTAGACAGTGCTCAAAGAAATTGTGCTACTACTGAAAAATAATTTTTAGCAGTGGTGTTTGCTTGTGATAAATTTAGACCTTATATTGTTGATTCCAAAGTAACTGTTCACATAGACCATGCTGCTATTAAATATCTTATGGAAAATAAAGATGCTAAGCCTAGACTTATTCGTTGGGTTCTCTTGTTACAAGAATTTGATTTACATGCTATTGATAGATAAGGAGTTGAGAACCCCATAGCAGATAACTTGTCTAGGCTTGAAAATGTGATTGATGACCCACTACCTATTGATGATAGTTTTCCTGATGAGCAGTTAGCTACAATAAATATTGCTAATAGTACTCCTTGGTATGCTGATTATGCTAATTACATTGTTGCTAAATATTTACCTCCTAGCTTTACATACCAACAAAAGAAAAAATTCTTCTGTGATTTAAGACATTACTTTTGGGATGACCCACATCTTTATAAAGAAGGAGTAGATGGTATTATTAGACGTTGTGTACCTGAGCATGAACAAGGACAAATCCTACGGAATGTCGCTCCGAAGCTTATCGAGGGCATCACGCTGGAGATAGAACTGCTCACAAGGTATTGCAATCTGGATTTTATTGGCCTACTCTCTTCAAGGATGCCCGCAAGTTTGTCTCATCTTGTGATGAATGCCAAAGAATAGATAATATTGGTAAGTGTCAAGAAATGCCTATGATTTATTCACTTGCTGTTGAACCATTTGATGTTTGGGGATTTGATTTCACGGGACCTTTTCCTTCCTCTAATGGGTATACACATATTTTGGTTGTTGTTGATTGTGTTACTAAATGGGTAGAAGCTATTCCAACTAGTAGTGCTGATCACAACACCCCTATTGAAATGCTTAAAGAAGTTATTTTCCCAAGGTTTGGAGTCCCTAGATATTTAATGATTGATGGTGGTTCACACTTTATTCATGGTGCTTTTCGTAAAATGCTTGCCAAGTATGATGTTAACCATAGAATTGCATCACCTTATCATCCTCAGTCTAGTTGTCAAGTTGAACTTAGCAGTAGGGAAATAAAATTAATTTTGCAAAAGACTGTCAATAGGTCCAGGAAGAATTGGTCTAGGAAAATAGATGATGCACTTTGGGCTTATAGAACAACATATAAAAATCCTATGAGTATGTCTCCTTATAAAATGGTTTATAGAAAAGCTTGTCATTTGCCTCTTGAGTTAGAACATAAAGCATGCTGGGCAATTAAAGAACTCAACTATGATTTCAAACTTGCCGGTGAAAAGAGGTTATTTGATATTAGCTCTTTAGATGAATGGAGAACCCAGGCTTATGAAAATGCAAAACTATTTAAAGAGAAAATTAAAAGATGGCATGAAAAAAGAATCCAAAGGCATGAGTTCAAAGTCGGAGAATATGTTCTTTTCTACAATTCTAGTTTTAGATTTTTTGTAGGAAAGCTCCTTTCGAAAAGGGAAGGCCCATATGTCATCGAGGAAGTCTACCGGTCTAGAGTCATCAAAATCAATAATTTCAAAGGCACTGCCCGAAGGTTGTCAACGGATAACGAATAAAGCATTATATCTCAGGTACGCCTATCAATGTTGAAAGTAACATTATCCAAACTTTGACACCGGAAGAACACATAAAAGAGTCCTTCCGGAACACTCCAGAATTGTCAAAAAAAGGAGGTAAGTAATACGGTAAGTAAACGGCGGTCTCCAAAAAATCCACAAAAATATTTTTTTGTTAGTTCTAGAATATTTTAGAATTTTGGAAATAAAGAAACTCCCAGGAAACGTCCCCTGGTGGGCACGAGACACCAGGGTGCGCCAGGGTGGGTTGTGCCCACCTGGGACACCTGCCGGACTCCATTTTTCTCCTTTATACTTGTCCTCCAAGATAAAAAAAACTATATATACTTCCCAAACCTGTTGATCACCGTATCACGAAAAATCTCTATTCTCTTTTCTTGCTGTTTCTGGTCAGATTTATCAAGCCAGGCATCATGACTTCCTCTTCCTCCAACAACATGGAAGAAGAAGCTTGGCTGATGAAGATCGAGACGAAGAGGGAGGAGCCTACGGACATCGTCAAGGGAGGAAGGGCAAGGAAGCTACCATGGATCCATCTCTGGTGGCAGC
Source organism: Triticum dicoccoides (assembly GCF_002162155.2). Taxonomy (NCBI): domain Eukaryota; kingdom Viridiplantae; phylum Streptophyta; class Magnoliopsida; order Poales; family Poaceae; genus Triticum; species Triticum dicoccoides. The sequence goes on from NC_041391.1 coordinate 235,651,331, forward strand.
ACAAGCACTGCTGGCCGAGGAGGAGGAAGAAGATATCCTTAAACCCTACCTTACTCATCTTACTCCTGCTGAGATTGAAGCTTTTCGCGTTATTGAAATAGTTCACATACAAAATAAGTATCTCACTCACAAAAATATGTTGCATCAAGAGCATATCACCTATCTCCGGAGCATCATCCATCGGTTGGAGAATCTCTTGATCCTTAAGGATAGGATCGCTTCTTCATCATCATCTTCTTTTCACCACCAAAGGAGAATTGAGTATTGGGTATGGGCACTCCCCTTGGCTTCTGCCAAGCTTGGGGGATGTGCCCCTGTATCGTATCATCCCACTCTCCTTTTGCTTTTACTCATCTTAGTTTTATCTTTTTGCTTTAGATAAATAAAAAGTTTAGTTCGATCCTTTGAGAGTTTGCTTAGTGATCTATCATTGTAATCGTGTGCAAGTTATATAATAAAGTTTTGTTTGAGTTTTTGTTTTCTTTCCCTTCTTATTGTAAATAAAGAAAAGAAACGAGAAAGAAAAAATTGATTGAATAAAAGAAAGTAAACAAATCAATAGATCATATACTAATCCTATGGTAGGTGATGGCACCTGAGGGAGTCCTGGATTAAGGGGTCCTCGGACGGTCGGACTACGTAGCGTGGGCCGGACTATTGGGCTATGAAGATACAAGATAGAAGACTTCGTCTCGTGTCCGAATGGGACTCTCCTTGGCATGGAAGGCAAGCTTGGCATTCGGATATGTAGATTCCTTTTCTCTCTAACCAACTGAGGGAGTCCTGGACTAGGGGGTGTCCGGACAGCCGGACTATCATCGTCCGCCGGACTCCAAGACTACGAAGATACAAGATTGAAGACTCCGTCCCGTGTCCGGATGGGACTTTCCTTGGCGTGGAAGGCAAGTTTGGCGATACGGATATGTAGATCTCCTACCATTGTAACCGACTTTGTGTAACCCTAGCCTCCTCCGGTGTCTATATAAACCGGAGGGCTTTAGTCCGTAGGACATAACATACATTACAACAATCATACCATAGGCTACCTTTAGGGTTTAGCCTCCTTGATCTCGTGGTAGATCCACTCTTGTACTACCCATATTATCAATATTAATCAAGCAGGACGTAGGGTTTTACCTCCATCGAGAGGGCCCGAACCTGGGTAAAACATCGTGTCCCTCGTCTCCTGTTACCATCCGCCTAGACGCACAGTTCGGGACCCCCTACCCGAGATCCGCCGGTTTTGACACCGACATTGGTGCTTTCATTGAGAGTTCCTCTGTGTCGTCGCCGACAGGTAGGATGCCTCCACCCGTCTTCAAAGACGGTGTTTTCGCCGAAGGGGCCTTGGCCGCCGGCCAAACTATCCGGCTAGGTGGTTTTCTTATGACCGCCTGTCCGGCCGCCGCTTTGACAAAGACTTCTCAAGTCGTCGGAAGCAATCTTCGCGTCAGCTCGAAAGCTGCCGAACAGTTGGATCCAATAGAGCTCTCGTCTGTTAACGAGCTCTTGGATCGCATCGCCGCCCTGGGAGTCGCTACAGACTACAACCAGATTGGGCTTAAAACTGATCTGAGAGAGATTAACTCTCCCCGGGCCACCCACCACGTCGCAGTGGTAGAGGAGCAATATGACAACTCTTCGCCCATATTGAAAACTATTCACGTCCGGATTCCCGAACCCTCCATGCCGGATTTCTGCGAAGGGACAGACCTCGATCAAGCATTGAACTTAAAATCATGCATCGCTCCGGACTCGCTGGATCGTACCCAGCAACCCAAGCTTCCGAATTCAGAGACTTCTCGGCCTTTAAGCCCCAAGATGGGCAGGGATCCGGATTTTAGTCCACCCACCCGCCCAGACATATGCGATCTATCTCTTATACGGCAAGAGCCCGCTGAAACAGTACATCACTACTGGGCCAGATTCCTCCTGGTTATGGACAGGATAAAGGACTGCCGAGAGGAAAACGCAATCTCAATCTTCCGCAATAATTGCACGGACAAGGGAATATTGAACACCATCGATCGTCGTAAAATTACACGCTTCACCGATCTGGCGTCCATAGTACAAAAGTACTATGCGATGGAGAGTTTCCAGACATCCGAAAACCAATTCTGGGATAATCCGGCCCCAACCCCAGTCCGCAACAAAAGGTTGCCTTACACTCAGGCCCCAGATACAAAAACGAAAAAGCAAAAACCCAATAAAGGGCACAGAACTATACTGGAGGGATGGCTCAATCGACCCTGTAAGCTGCATAGTACAGGAGGAGCCGTCCCAACACATAGCCTTCGAGCATGTTGGGTATTACGGTAGGTGGCCAGAAGTGGCGAGGAGCTTCTAGCCCCAGAAAACCACCCCAACAACACCAGTACGGTATCAACAGTCTTTGAGACCTTCGCATCAAACAATATGCGAAAACGAACAATCCGCGGACTCGCCGAAGTCTACCAAGTAGCAATAGCAAATCCATGGAGCGACACAGCTATTACCTTCAACGCCAGCGACGAGCCTAAATTCCGAACAGCCAGAGCACCAGCCGCACTGGTGCTTAGTCCCATAGTGGACGGCTTTCGACTGACAAAAGTCCTCATGGATGGCGGCAGCGGACTAAACCTCATTTACGAGGAAACTCTGTGAAAAATGGAAATCGATTGGAGCCGTATTGAGCGAAGCAGCACAACCTTCAGAGGAATAATCCCTAGCCGGGAAGCGCGCTGCACCGGAAAAATCACACTCGATGTAGTGTTCGGCTCGTCGGACAATGACAGATCCGAAGAAGTCACGTTCCAAGTGGCCCCGTTCAGCAGCGGATATCACGCTATATTAGGACGAGAGGCATTCACAAATTTTCAAGCAGTACCTCATTACGGGTACATGAAGCTCAAAATGCCCGGGCCCGGCGGAATAATCACTCTCGCTAGTGATCCAGACATAGCACTCCGCGCCAAAAACAAGACAGCCGCACTAGCCCTCGAGGCACTATCCGAAGCCTTAGCAGCAGAAGAACTCACCGCGCTGCGCTCTACGGTGAACAGGGTCGATGTGATACTCGATAAAAGATCCAAGTTCACCTCCTTCAAACCAGCAGATGAAATAATAAAATTCCAGGTCCATCCAACGGACCAAACAAAGACGGCCTCCATTGGGGCACAATTGAACCCCGAGGTAGACGCCGCACTGCGCGAATTCCTTCAGGAAAATTGGGACATTTTCGCCTGGCATCCTTCGGATATGCCCGGAATCCCACGCAGATTGGCAGAACACAGCCTAAACATCCTAAAAGGATTTAAGCCAGTCAAACAGGCTCTTCGACGATTTTCCGAACCCAAAAGACAGGCAATGGGAGAAGAGCTAGCGAAGCTATTGGAAGCCGGATTCATCAGAGATATCAAACATCCGGATTGGCTAGCAAATCTGGTAATGGTACCAAAGAAGGACAAATCCTGGCGCCTCTGTGTCGATTTTAAAGACCTCAATAAGGCTTGCCCAAAGGATCCCTTCCCTCTCCCCCGCATCGACCAAATTATCGATGCTACCGCAGGGCACAATTCATTGTGCTTCCTTGACGCATACTCTGGCTACCATCAAATCAAGATGGCAGAAGCAAACCAAGCCGCAACGGCATTCATCACTCCTTACGGACCATTCTGCTTCAACACGATGCCCTTCGGACTTAAAAACGCCGGGGCAACATATCAGCGCATGATTCAAACATGCCTGGCTACCCAGATCGGCAAAACAGTCGAGGCATACGTAGACGACGTAGTCGTCAAAACAAAACACGTCGAAACTCTAGTAGACGATTTGAGGCTCACGTTCGACAACCTCAGAGCATATGACATCAAGCTGAACCCGGAAAAATGTGTTTTCGGCGTACCAGCCGGAAAGCTGCTGGGCTTCATTGTATCCGGTAGAGGAATTGAAGCAAACCCAGCCAAAATCCGAGCTCTGTCACAATTAGACATTCCAAAAGACCTCAAACAAATACAAAGATTAACAGGATGCGTGGCAGCTCTAAGCCGCTTTATCTCCCGTCTAGGATAAAAGGCGTTGCCCCTCTATCGCCTCCTCAGGCGCACGGAACATTTCGAGTGGACGGATGCTGCCACTGCCGGACTCGAAGAAATAAAGGCCATATTGGCAACAAATCCGGTCCTGGCTGCACCCAATTTAGGCGAACCAATGTTGTTATACATCGCAGCAACACATCAAGTTGTAAGCGCGGTACTCGTCGTCGAACGAGAGACAGAAGGACATAAATTCCCTCTTCAAAAACCAGTATACTATGTATCCACTGTGTTAACTCCCTGCAAGTCCCGTTACCCGCACTATCAGAAGATAGCATATGCGGTGTTCATGGCGTCCCGGAAGCTCCGACACTACTTTCAAGAGTGTTCGATAACAGTGGCCTCTGAAGTACCACTCAATGACATTATAAATAACCGCGACGCAACGGGTAGGATTGCAAAATGGGCCATTGAGCTCTTACCATTCGATATAACTTACAAACCTCGGCGAGCTATAAAGTCACAAGTTTTGGCTGACTTTGTCGCCGAATGGACTGAAGCCGAACTCCCTAAAGAGTATGGCGCATACTCCAATTGGACTATGCATTTCGACGGCTCTAAGATGTTGGCCGGACTGGGGGCTGGCGTCGTACTGACGTCCCCAACCAGAGACACAGTCCAGTATGTACTTCAAATAATGTACACGGACTCCAACAACGCAGCCGAATACGAGGCCCTGTTACATGGTCTCCGGATGGCAGTCTCCATGGGCATTCAGCGCCTAGAGGTGCGCGGGGATTCAAACCTTGCAATATCCCAAATAAACGGAGACTTTGACGCCAAGGATCCAAAAACGGCAGCATATCGCAACGCTGTCCTAAAAATGTCAGCTCGGTTTGAAGGACTCGAATTCCATCACATAGCCCGAGATAATAACCAAGCGGCCGACGTACTGGCACGCATTGGTGCGAAACGCGATGTTGTCCCTCCAAATATCTTCCTGGAACGGCTCTTCAAGCCATCCGTACTATGGGAAGAGGAGCCCGGAAGTGACAAACCAGAAAAAACCGCGCCAATCGGTGATTCAGCTGATGACATAACACCTTCAGCCCACGTCATAATGGCAGTAATCGCCATGTGGACAGAACCATTCCTAGCCTACTTGCTTAGGCAGGAACTTCCCGAAGACCAAAACGAGGCCCGCTGCATAGTCCGGCGATCGAAAGCCTACAAGGTCCATGAGGGAGAACTTTATAAGAAAAGTACAACCGGAGTCCTGCAAAGGTGTATCTCCGAAGACGAAGGGCGAAACCTCCTGGCTGAAATCCATGCCGGACTAGGCGGACACCACGCAGCAGCACGGGCCCTTGTAGGAAAGGCATTTCGTACAGGATTTTATTGGCCGACGGCCCGGGCAGATGCCCAGGACTTAGTCCAGAAATGCGTTGGTTGTCAGCTCTTTGCTAATCAGAGCCACATGCCGCCCACCGCCCTCAAAACTATACCCATTACATGGCCATTCACGGTCTGGGGGCTTGATATGGTTGGACCCCTTAAAGGGGGAACCCACAAGCAAAGATACCTATTGGTCATGGTGGATAAATTCACCAAATGGATAGAGGCCAAACCGGTCAAAACGGCAGAGTCCGGACCAATGATAGACTTTATATTCAGGGTAGTACACCGCTACGGAGTCCCCCACAGCATCATCACCGACAACGGCACGAACTTCATAGCCGATGAGGTTAAGTCATGGTGCAAAAATATGGGCATCAAGCTCGACTACGCTTCTGTCTATCACCCTCAAACCAACGGTCAAGTGGAAAGAGCAAATGGTCTAATAATGAGCGGCATTAAACCCAGACTAGTGCGGTCTCTTACTAAATCTGACATGCACTGGGTAGAGGAGCTTGACTCCGTACTCTGGGGGCTGCGAACAACGCCTAACCGCACTACCGGATTCACACCATTCTTTATGGTCTACGGCGCAGAGGCAGTCTCGGCCTGCGACATTATTCATGACTCACCTCGAGTGCGCATGTACGAAGAAAGAGAGGCCGAGCTGGATCGGCAGGACAGCTTGGACGCATTGGAGGAAGAACGCGACGTCGCCAAGGCTCGTTCCGCATTCTATCAGCAGCAGGCCCGAAGATATCAAAGCAGAGAAGTACGGGCCAAGACTTACAACGTCGGTGAACTAGTTCTACGACTTCCGGACAAGAAAAAGGACAAGCTCAAGCCAAAATGGGAGGGCCCCTTCATTATCGATCAAGTCCTGACCGGTGGGGCGTACCGTCTACGAAATGCGTCGGATAACCCACTCGAGCCGAACCCATGGAACGCAGCCCGCCTCCGAAGATTCTATGCCTAGCGCCGGACTAAGAGTTCGTCCCCTTCCTCCGTCCAAATTTTTACACTTCGGTTGTCTATTGTTTCTCTCTTCATAACCTTTTTACTAAAAAGCCCCTAAGGGCCTACTTTCGCATTGTTCACATACACTTGATGTGCCATCCGCACTCATTATACCTAGGGGCTTCTTTTACAGAAGCTCAAATTATAAGGGTTTTATGCCCAGCACATGTGTCAAGCTTCCACATGTAACTTTTTCTCACCATTATATGCATCGATATGACTTAAGTTTTGGCCAAGCTAGGTTGCCTGGCTCCTGTGCTTACCCCTATGTTCCCGATTGTTCGGCTAGGAGGTAAAGGGAGCACCTCTGCGATTGTTACTGCTGGGTCAGCCGGATGTGTACCTCAGACTGGGTGAAGCCGAAAGCTAGCGTTCTTAAGGGAATATTCGGTCGGTGACCTAAAAGATGATTTTTTACCTACTCATTTATTCGCCCCCAGATGTTTTTTCTGCTTTTTTCGCAGTCCGGACATGCACTTTAGGGCATGCCTCCCAGGGAAAGGAACCCTTAACGGAACTATTCTCTCTAGAAGATGTTTCTTACTAACCATGTAATATAACATAACTAGTTGGGCACTTGTCTGATAAAGCACTAATGACGCCTACGCCTGGTCTCCACGCATACCCCGGTTGTTTTTAACCAAAAAGGTATTCGGACACACTCCGGACTCTAGGGTCCCGAGGTTGAAGCGAAAAGGTCGGCAAAGACAAACGATCTACAATCCGGCTAGAAGGCATTTCATATGTCACTTTAAAGGAAAACATACATCGTTAAAATTATTGATTGTATTCCTCCTCAATCCCGTCTAACAGGCTGTCTAACTTACAGTCCCATTGGGAAAATTTAGCAGCCAACTCTACTTGGCTGTACTAAACTCACAGGGATCTCCTTCCCATCGGGCCCCACCGGTCCAACTTCGGCCATGTGGTTGGGATCCGCCTTCTTGTAAGGCATCTTCACCATGGCCCAAGCCTCCCTAGCACCTTGACGGCAAGCCGAAATCTTCCACAAACAGAAGCGCTGCCGCACTCCCTGAAGCTTCTCCGCAAGCTCCCCAAGGCCCTCGGGTAGGGAGATGGTTGGCCACAAAGCCTGGATGACGTCGCTCATTACCTTCCGAACTCGTTCGAGCAGTTGCAATAGCTCGGGAAGTTGATCACCCGTTGATATGGGCATCTCCTCCGCAGGGCGACCCGTGAGTATACCTACAAGACATACTATGTCAATTTACTTCCTCGCCGAACTCTTCTTTTCAAAAGAGTCCGCTCAAGCACTTACTATAAATGCCGCGACGAAGCCGCTGGTTCTCCTTAACGGAGCTGGACAGCCCGGCTTGAGCGCCTTTCAGCTCTTCTCCGAGCTTGGCATTGGCATCTTGGAGCTGGTTCCTTTCTTGCTGCACCCTATTCAGCACTCTCTCGCCGGCCTTTAGCTGGCGCAGTAATTCTTGCCTGTCCGGATCTAGTCCGGCGGCACCTGCAATGTCACTTTTAGACTTGCGCGCACGCCACACATCGCTTATATTTATTAATAAAAATGTGTTACCAGGAGGGGTCTCTGCGTCTCCTCCTGCGGCAGCAAGTGCGGCCTCAAGTTGGGCCTTGCATTCTTGCAGCTCCTGAGACAGCTGGACATTCTTCTCGGTAAGAGCCTACGTTTAAAATGATCCTTAAATCAGTTAACATAAGTACTTTAAGTCTTGGGGGCTACTGGCATATATAACCATTAAAATTCCCTTACCCGTATGTCTTTCACATACTGCTCCGTGGCTCTGGTAAAACCATCTTGAGCGGCACGGAGGTGCGCGTCCCCTGCGTTAAAGGCGTCCAACGCCTCAGGGGAGAAGCACGCTTCACGAAATACTGTTCGGCGGCGCCTATGGTTCATGGCGCTCTCCACCTCAGACTTGGTGGCGGACAGTCTGTCGGTGTCCTCCGTTGGAGAAGGATCCGGCCCGCGTCTTGCGCTTGCCTCCCCCTCCATGCCGGGCGCTGGAGCCTGCCCGGTGTAGGTTGGATCGGCAACTTCCGCGTTCGCAGTCCGGCAAGCGCTTTTTCTCCTATAAAGATCATGAGCACTCAGACGCTTCCTAGGAGCGTTGCTCTGAAAATTCAAATACGAGTTATACCTCTGCGGCGACGTTTCAGTCCGTACCGCGCTCCTTTTCCGCCTGCTGGTCCGGACTGACCTTTGTTGGTCAGCCGCCGCGGGATCGGCTTCCCGCCGTGAAGGCGCTTCCTGTAAAACACCGTCATTCGCGAAGGTCAGAAATGGGCAAGGAAGAGATAATGGTGTTCGGACCTCGGTCACAGTCACCTGGGAAGCCGAATACAGTCCGGGGTAGTCCGCCATAATGGCGACCAAAGCATTGTCCTTGCTGAGCTGGTGAAATACCCCGTCGATCAGCTCCGCCTTGATGTCCGGATCCTCTTCGGAGGCCGGATCCAGGGATCTTTCTGGATCCTCGGGTTGCGGAGCGGGACTTACCATGTCCTCCACAGTCCGGCGTAGATCCTGCGCCGAAGACATAATGTAAGAATCTTAAACTTCGAAAGCATGGGTTGAGCCCTTAAAGGTGTTCGCTTACCCATCCTCTAGGGTTGTTCATGGAAAACCCATTCAAAGGGTTCGTTCGAATGAAGTCCTCCTTTTCCCCCTTGTACAGGCTGGACAGGATCTCCACCAGATCCTCGGTCGAATCCGGCCCTTTGCGGCCATGACGGGTGGCATCGTCCTCCCCGTTGAAATCCCACATGGGGTGGCCTCATAATGCAATGGCTGTACCCCCCGCATGATGCATGTCGCCATGACTCCGATCATGGTCAACCCGGAATGGGCCAGTAATCTTATTCGGCCCATCAAGTAATGGACGCTCTTGTCTTCCTCCAATCGGGGGCTTCGTGGGCGCCAACTGAGGCGTTTCTTCAGAGGAACAGCACTAAACTCCGGGAGGCCAATCCGGACTGGGTACAGCAGCGGAGCGTCTCCTATATAAAACCACTCGGAGGGCCAGTCTTCGGACGCCTTCTTGGGGGTACCGGATGGGTATCCGGTCCCGGCGATACGCCATATTTCGGCGCCGCCCACTTGATATGTGGACCCCTCGTGAGAACGGGGTACGAGGCAGAATAGCCTCTTCCACAATGCAAAATGGGGCTCAATGCCCAGGAATAACTCGCAAAGAGCTACGTATCCCGCGATATGCAGGACAGAGGCGGGTGTGAGGTGGTGGAGCTGGAGTCCGTAGAACTCCAGGAGCCCGCGGAGGAACGGATGTATTGGGAATCTGAGTCCCCTTATCAGATACGGGACGAAGCATACCCGCTCCCCATTATTGGGGCTTGGGGTAGCCTCCGCTTGCCTCCCACCTTGATAAGTGACCAGCCCGGCTCGAACTGGGACCATGAAGGCCGGAGGGAGATATCCCCCCGCTTGGAGCTTCAACAGCTCGTTGTGCGGAACAGAGCACCTCCTCCAATCCCCTGGCGGTGGGCTGGGAGCACGAGAAGAGGAGCCGCGTCGACGGTCCATGATGGAATGGATTTTTAGGTCAAGGGCGCTCAGATGGAGTATTCGCGGGAGGAAAATGGTGCGGTTTGGATCTGGATTTTTGCCTCTTTTGTAGGCGGACAACTCGCACGACTAGGGGGTGAAACATAAAAGACACCCTGGCTTTTCGCATTCGTGCGACACATGGAAAAAGACCATTATTGGGCGTAGAAGCCAAGAAACACAGTATTTATGATAAAGCCGGACACTGTTCGGCAGGTACATGGAACTTGAAGGGAGAACCCGCCTTGCAACGCCGAAGACTATATACGCGCTGGACTTATCGTCATTGAAGCCTGATTCGGGGGCTACTGAGGGAGTCCTGGACTAGGGGGTGTCCGGACAGCCGGACTATCATTGTCCGCCGGACTCCAAGACTACGAAGATACAAGATTGAAGACTCCGTCCCGTGTCCGGATGGGACTTTCCTTGGCGTGGAAGGCAAGCTTGGCAATACGGATATGTAGATCTCCTACCATTGTAACCGACTTTGTGTAACCCTAGCCTCCTCCGGTGTCTATATAAACCGGAGGGCTTTAGTCCATAGGACATAACATACACTACAACAATCATACCATAGGCTAGCTTTAGGGTTTAGCCTCCTTGATCTCGTGGTAGATCCACTCTTGTACTACCCATATTATCAATATTAATCAAGCAGGACGTAGGGTTTTACCTCCATCGAGAGGGCCCGAACCTGGGTAAAACATCGTGTCCCTCGTCTCCTGTTACCATCCGCCTAGACGCATAGTTCGGGACCCCCTACCCGAGATCCGCCGGTTTTGACACCGACACCAACTTTCTACAACCCTAGCCCCCTCCGGTGTCTATATAAACCGGAGGGCTTAGTCCGTAGAGGCAATCATGATCATATGGGCTAGACTCCTAGGGTTTTAGCCATTACGATCTCATGGTAGATCAACTCTTGTAATACTCATATTCATCATGATCAATCAAGCAGGAAGTAGGGTATTACCTCCATAGAGAGGGCCCGAACCTGGGTAAACATCGTGTCCCCCGTCTCCTATTACCATCAACCTTAGACGCACAGTTCGGGACCCCCTACCCAAGATCCGCCGGTTTTGAGACCGACATTGGTGCTTTCATTGAGAGTTCCGCTGCATCATCGCCAAAAGGTTTGATGTCTCTGTCAATCATCCAGAGCAATGCAGTCTAGGGGGAGGTTTTCCTCCCCGGACAGATCTTCGTATTCGGCGGCTTCGCACTGTGGGCCAACTCGCTTGGCCATCTAGAGCAGATCGATAGCTACGCCCCTGGCCACCAGGTCAGGTTTCGAAGCTTGAATTACGTGGCCGATATCAGTGGGTACTTGATCTTCGATGGATTCGAGCCCATGATGGCCGCTCCCTGCCACCACAATGAACATGACCTAAATCTGTCATCGGACCGTGCTCTGGAGATAGCGCCTATAACTGCTCTGTCCCTACATCCGGAGCGGATTGCACTGTTCGAGGATGGGAAGCTCAACTCCGCCACGGAAGCCACAGACTCAGCGGCGTTGGAGCCGCACACAGATCCCACCTTGAGCGGGGCCCGTGTCACCGGAACCTCATATTTGTCTCCGGCGATAGGTTCCGAGCCGCGTGCATCCGCGCCCATCAAACCTGATCAGGCGCCGATCGTTGAGTTCAGCTCCGTGAACATCTTCTGGCACTCGCCTTTTGGCGATGTGCTAAACTCATTAAAAGCCCTCTGCTTATCAGGAGACTCTCAAACGAACTATATCCGGTTCGAATTGGATGTTGATGGCGGAGAATTCCCATTTCCACCCACCACCCACTTCATAGCCATTGTCGAAGACTTAACCAACATGCTCGATTACGACTCCGAAGACATCGACAGTATGGAGACGATGCCGGAGGGGAGTAGGCACAAAAACCACCGCTTACAGGGCGCTGGACAGCCACCTCCTCGTACGACGTATACATGGTGGACACCCAAAGAAAACAACAGCGACAATGGAAAGGATCCAGTCGAGGATAAACCTCCTGAGATACAGCCAAAGCACCGACATCAGTGGCGGTGCTCTAAACCATGCCGTGGAAAAAACAGCAATACCGGCACAGGAGAAAATAATACTCCGGACGATGCCGAAGAAAATGAAGACCCCGTTGAGCCAACCTCCGAACAGGACGAATGGGAAGATGGGTGAGTTAGCCCTGATGAACAAGCCATGAATGAATACTCGGAGGACAGTAACTACCTTCTGCTCTTCGAGGACGAGGTGAGCCTCGGCGACAAAGACTTTATTGTGCCTGAGGAACCCGCCGAGCAGGAGAGCTTTAACCGCCGGCTAATAGCCACTACAAGGAGCCTGAAAAAGAAGCAGCAGCAGCTTCAAGCTGACCAGGATCTGCTCAATGATAGATGGACTAATGTCCTAGCAACCTAAGAATATGGCCTCGAGCGCCCAACCAAAAGTTACCCGAAGCGCAAACTATTACCTCTATTCGATGACGAGGCGCTGGAGCCCGTCCTACCAGCGCATAATGCAGTGACCGACCACCACGTGGCCGGGACAAAGTGGCAACTCGAGCCGAACACCAGCCCGCACTACCTCGTCGTAAAAACAGAAACACAACATCTCAGGGATACACATATGACCTGCGGCATGACCTAGAAAACAAAGCAGGTCAGACCAGATCGATCTATGGATCGCAGGGGCATGCCCCGATGCGTGACGATGGCCATCCGGCCAGACATGACAAACATAATCACGCCCGGACCGAAGACTGCTGACGAACTCCATCTGAGCTATGTCGCGACTTGGCCTGATATAGAGGCGCCATACACCCCCTTTGCTTCACTGATAAAGTAATGGAACATGAATTCCCGGAAGGGTTTAAACCCGTGAACATCGAGTCATATGATGGGACAACAGACCCTGCGGTATGGATTGAGGATTTTCTTCTCCATATTCATATGGCCCGTGGTGATGATCTTCACGCCATCAAATACCTCCCGCTAAAACTCAAGGGACTAGCTCGGCACTGGTTGAATAGTCTCCCCGAAAACTCCATTGGCAGCTGGGAGGACTTGGAAGATGCCTTCCTCGACAACTTCCAAGGTACATATGTCCGACCTCCGGATGCCGACAACATAAGTCACATAGTCCAACAGCCCAGAGAGTCAGCCAGGAAATTCTGACTAGATTCTTAACCAAAAAGAACCAGATCGTCGACTGTCCGGATGCTGAAGCCCTAGCAGCCTTTAAACATAGCATCCATGATGAATGGCTTGCCCAACACCTCGTCCAAGAAAAGCCAAAGTCCATGGCAGCCCTTACGACGCTTATGACCCACTTCTGCGCGGGTGAGGATAGCTGGCTGGCCCGCATCAATAACAATACAAGCAAACCTGGCACTTCTGAAGCCAGAAACAGCAACGGCAAGCCCCGACGCAACAAACACAAGCATCGAAGCAACATTGACAACACCGAAGACATGGCGGTCAACGCCGGATTTAGTGGCTCTAAGTCCGGTCAGTGGAAGAAGGCATACAAAAGAAACAACCCGTGCCCGTCCAGTTTGGACCGCATACTCGATTGTCCATGTCAAATCCACGGTACTACTGACAAACTAGCCAATCACACCAACAGAGAATGTTGGATTTTTAAATAGGCCGGCAAGTTAAATGCCGAAAACAGGGAGAAGGGGTCGCAAAGCGAGGATGATGATGAGGAGCCCCGGCCACCAAACACAGGGGGACAGAAGAAGTTTCCTCCCCAAGTAAAAATGGTGAACATGATATACGCTACCCATATCCCCAAGAGGGAGCGCAAGCGCGCGCTCAGGGATGTCTACGCGATGGAGCCAGTCGCCCCAAAGTTCAACCCATGATCGGCCTGCCCGATCACTTTTGATCACAGGGATCATCCGACCAGTATCCGTCATGGCGGTTCAGCCGCACTGATCCTCGACCCAATCATTGATGGATTCCATCTTACGCGAGTCCTCATGGACGGCGGCAGTAGCCTGAACCTACTCTATCAGGATATAGTGCGCAAAATGGGTATTAATCCCTCAAGGATCAAGCCCACAAAAACCACCTTTAAATGTGTCATACCAGGTGTAGAGGCCCGCTATACGGGCTCAATTACACTGGAGGTGGTCTTCGGATCTCCGGATAACTTCCATAGCGATGAGTTGATCTTTGATATCATCCCTTTCCGCAGTGGTTATCACGCATTGCTTGGACGAACCGCATTTGCTCGATTCAATGCGGTGCCACACTACGCTTATATCAAGCTCAAGATGCCGGGACCACGCGGTGTCATAAGAGTCAATGGAAAAACGGAGCGCTCCCTGCGTACCGAGGAGCACACCGCTGCCCTCGCAGCAGAAGCACATAGTGACCTTTCCAGGCAGAACCTTAATTCAGCGGCCAAGCTCCCGAACACTGTCAAACGAGTCCGAACTACCCTGCAGCAGGACAGTCCAGCTCGTCAAGAGCTTGACTAGCAATTCGGCCTCCGTCCCAGTCCCGACCAAACCGCGGCATTTTTACCGCACGTACATAACTATGCACTCAAAGTACCATGGGCATAGACAGAGGCACAGCTAGACCGTGGTCCATAGTATGGCTCAACCTGTCCTGGACCCACATACTTCTACTTTTTCTTTCTTTTCAGGTTTCTTCTCTTCCCAGGTCTTTCCTGGTGGCCTGATTGTCGGACCTATCAAGGGACAGATACACCAAGACGGCAAGAAGCATTGACATATAAGGGAATTTCTAGGTGGTCTCTTTAATCAATTGTCATGCCTGTTTTAAAGACCCGCATGCAGCTCTCCCTTGGTCGTGGCATGTTAAATAGCCCGGTTGCTTATCGCACTACTTGTACAAATACGCTTTGACGTATTAATCAAATCATAATGGAAAATAGTTCGCGGCCCAATTTCTGCGGCATTAGCCTACTACTTCATTTTTTTCTTGATATTCTTATCAAATTGCACCCGTACATTCTGGTACGCCTTAATTCGCCAGGGGCTTCATTACGCCCCATAATACGGCAACAAAGTCCGAACACTTTTTTAAGTATAGTTTGACACCCCGAACTTATAGCATTATATGCATCGGCTCCGAATCATGTCTTTGGTCAATAGTTGGGTTGCCCAGCTCCTGTGCTTACTACCTTACATTCCGCTATATCGGCTAGGGTAGTAAAGGGAGAACTACTGCGATTGTGCCCTGGTTCATTCGGATGAGCACCTCAGTAGACAAAGCCAAAAACTGACTGTCATGATGCAGCGTGAGTCGGTCAGCTGTTCGAGAGGTTACAAATCTTTAGCGATTTTCTCCGCATTATGCGATGAATCGGTTTTTATTCGATTAGGTGTTTACAGCACCCCAAGTTCGAACTTCCGAACACTAGGGGCTACGCCTAAATATTTATTGTCAAGCTCCTACGGCTAAGTGAGGGTGATAAAGCCACATAGTCCGATTGCCTGGTTCATTGCGCTAAACACCTCCTTTAAGGACCAAAACTTTGGAGTAAAGGTCGTTTAGATTCATCCCGAACACCCCCGTACTGCCTATGTGGGGGCTAAAGCCGACGACTGGCCAACTCTCAGATTTAACAAAACGGCCGCACAGGAGGTAAAATTTTAAATAACATGCATTATATTACATAAACGGCACTATTTCATGATACAGGATAGGATAACATAAATGTATTCATGGAAATACAATATCCTTAGCACATTGCTCCGCAACAACGCGGGATCCCTCCAAGACATTGTCAAAATACAGCTCGGGCATGCGGTGCTCCTTGCCCGCGAGCGGTTTCTCGGTCGCAACCTTCATGGCGTCCATCTTCACCTAGTGCATCTTGACTCGAGCAAAGGCCATTCGCGCGCCTTCGATGCAGACCGACCGCTTGATGGCATCAAGCCGAGGGCAGGCGTTGACCAGCTGCTTCACAAGCCCGAAGTAACTGCTGGGCATGGCTTCGGCAGTCCATAGCCAGATTACTAAATCCTTCATGGCTAGTTTGGCCGCCCTATGCAGTTCGACCAGCTGTTTTAGCTGATCGCTAAAGAGCACCGGATGTTCTGGTGCAAGGTATTGCGACCAAAACAGCTTCGCCATAGAGCTCCCCTCTTCGGCTCGGAAGAACTCCGCAGCATCTGAAACGCTGCACAGCAGATCTGCAAACGCCCCTGGAGAACTCCAAAGTTGGGTCAGTAAGAGGAACCTTTTCATCACATATTTGCTCTGCATAATAAAGGCCTTACCCGCCGTGATTTTTCTGGCCTCCTGGATTTCCTGGAGGGCGCCCTGGGCTTCAACCCGGGAATCGTGTGTGCTTTCGCGGGCCTTGGCATGTTCGGACTCTTGATCCATAATGTTGCGCTCCAAGGACTCGCATTTCTTGATGGCGTCCTGGAGCTCCTGTTGGACCTCACTGACCCTCGCGTTGTGCTTTTCATGGGCGGCTTGTTCCTTGGTCGCTCTCTCCTTGGCCTCGGCCAGCGCCTTCTTGAGGGCCTCCACCTCGGTCGCCGCTCCTACAAATCAAATGGCACTATGGTCATTACAAATCATCTATCCTTTCTGATATACAGAAGGTCATCTACATACCTTGTTTATCCTCTAGTTGCTTTTTCACGCAGCCGAGCTCTTCCTCAGCCCGCTCCAGACTCTGCTTCAGTCCGGAAACCTCAGCAGTATGAGAAGTCACAGCCAATAACGATGCCTGCTTGTTCACATTGACTTATCTGGTTAGTCTCCTGCGAAACTTGTTTGATCCTCTGTCCGCCCTTTCTTTTGAACATCGGACAGTGTCTCAGGGGCTACTGTCTTATATAAATTGTGTTGCTTACCTCAAAGCCTGTCAGAAGGCTTGTGCAGGCTTCGGTCAGTCCACTCTTCGCGGACTGGATCTTCTCAATCACCGTACCAATAAGGGTCCGGTGTTCCTCAATGATGGAAGCGCCTTGCAGCGCTTCCAGCAAATTATCCGGTGCCTCTGGATGGACAGAGGTCGCCGGTGGAATAGGCACACCTCCTTCTTTCGAAAGAGGCTGCTTGCCTGATTCCGGAGCCGTAGAGGTCTCCGGAGTTGTATTCGGCTAGGGGCGAACTGAATATGGCCCCCATCGCCAGTCTCCATGTGTCTGGCAGCCGAGGTATCACCCTCTGGTGCTGCCCAGATGGCCACCTGAACCTCTCCCTGGCCTGGGATCCTTCGGGCCAACACCTTGGTGTCCTCCATGGCCTTGGGAGAGGAGGCCGCCGGAAGGGTCCCGATGTCCATCGCCTCCGGGTCCAGCGAATCCCTCGAAGATGAGGATTGCTCGAGGTTGGACCGAGCCGGACTACAAATGCATGATTCAACATGTTAATACTATGAATAGTGAGGTCGGATATATGAACGTGTTCGGGTTTTCAAGTACTCACGATTTTGCCAGGGGCTTGTCCCTGGGGCACCATTCCGGGCTACTGTCGGTGGCCGCTGTGGAGTTGTCCAGAAGGGAAGCTTTCCCCTTCTTGGACGCTTCGGACTCCAGATGCATGGAGGCCGCCCTCTTTTTCCTTCCCCCCTTAGGGGGAGAGTTGCTTTCCTCCTCCTCTTCGTCCTCGGCGGTGGAGGAGTGAGTTTTGATGTCTTCGGACATGCCCTTGCGATGGAGACCACCTCTGGTCCCCTTGGCCTTCTTCTTGGCCTTCTTTTTCGGCGCGTGATAAGGCATCGGAACCAGCATCTTCGTCAGAAGCGGGATTTTTGGGTCTTCGGGCAGCGGAGCCGGACATTGATCCGCTCCGCCTCTTTGTCCATCCCTAAGGGAATTAGTAGGGAGGCTTAGGCGTCTTCCTCAAGTATGCAAGCAAAGGATACACCTTGAAAACATGAAAAAACTTACCGGACTAGCGGGATGGGCCAAGTCGTGCCCGCGGTCCTCGGTCGTAGCCGGCTGTGTCTCGTTGGCCTTGAAGAGCACCTTCTAGATGTCTTTGTGCGTAGTGCCGAAGAACTGCAGCAGGGTCTGGTGCTTGGCCGGATCGAACTCCCATAAATGGCAAGTCCGACGTTGGCACGGAAGGATCCGGTGAATAAGCATCATGTGGATCACATTGACAAGCTTGATATTCTTGTCTATCAAACTCTTGATGCGTGTTTGAAGCACAGTCAGCTCGTCCAGTGAAGACCAGTCCAGGCCTTTCTCCGGCCAGGAGGTGAGCCGCATCGGGGCTCCGGACCGGAATTTGGGAGTCGCGGCCCAGGTGGTTCTGCGCAGCTCTGTGATATAGAACCATGATTTCTGCCACCCCTTGACGTTCTCCACGAAGGAGCCTTCGGGCCATGTGATGCTGGGCTTCTTGCTCACCATGGCGCCTCCGCACTCTGCATGCTGGCCACTCACCACCTTTGGCTTCACATTGAAGATCTTTAGCCATAATACGAAGTGGGGGATGCGGAGGAAGGCCTCACACACGACAATGAATGCCGAGATGTTGAGGATGGATTTGGGGGCCAGATCATGGAAATCCAGCCCATAGTACAACATGAGTTCGCGGACGAACGTGTGGAGAGGAAATCCCAGCCCACGGACGAAGTGGGGGATGAAAACTACCCTCTCATGGGGCTCTGGGGTGGGGCCAATCTGTCCCTTGGCCGGAAGCCGGTGGGCGATTTCCTTGGCCAAGTACCGGGCCTCCCGGAGCTTGGTCATGTCCTTCTCCTTAATGGAGGAGGCCATCCACTTGCCCTGCGCTTCGGATCTAGAAATGGCTGGAGTGCTTTGTTGGGCGGAAAAGATGAGAACTTGGGCGCTGGAACTCGAGAATGGGGGAGGCATAGAGAGAGAAGGCGTGGGTGAAAGGGATGAATCCTTATCTCTTTATAAAGGCAGTGAATATCAAGCACCTCCCACTCGCCTTAAAACTTGCCTATTCCCCAAGGGCCATGCAGATGGCACAGTTGGATTACCCATGCCTGTATTGATGAGAATCCCACAATAAGGGGACACAATCTCTGCTTTGACAAGATGTGCCAATGAAACCACATCTCGAGATATGAAGCGGCAGGCTAAAAAACGGTTCGAATAATGGCTGGGCGGCGACATGATGTCACGCTACAAAAAGTTGTCAGTGGATTAGACTCGTGAAATACTATACTCTCTGCGGTTGTGTGTGGTACTCGTTTTGCAGAGTCGGACACGTCTCTTGTGTTCGAAGACTATTTGGAGTATTCGGACGAGAAACCCACCTTGCAATGCCGAAGACAATCTGCATGCCGGGCACCTCGTCGGTTCGAAGAGACTGAGGAAGACAAATCCATTGTCGAATCCTGCAGAGTGATAACATCGAGTAGTGGGGGCTGGCTTCCACCCCTGAGAGAGCTTGATTTACCAGAAATCCCGCCGAGTCCTAGTGGGCCTAGATTCCGCGATAAGTTCCGAGAAATGGAGGAAATGATGCATTCAAAGTTCGCAGAATTGCAAGAAAGAAAAAATCCTTGAAAGAAAAACCAAACAAGACCAGATGTTCCCTATTGTTATCGAGCATGGTTCAGGGGCTACTGAGGGAGTCCTGGATTAAGGGGTCCTCAGACGGTCGGACTACATAGCATGGGCCGGACTATTGGGCTATGAAGATACAAGACAGAAGACTTCGTCCCATGTACGGATGGGACTCTCCTTGGCGTGGAAGGCAAGCTTGGCGTTCGGATATGTAGATTCCTTTTCTCTTTAACCAACTTTGTACAACCCTAGCCCTCTCCGGTGTCTATATAAATAGAAGGGCTTAGTCCGTAGAGGCAATCATGATCATATAGGCTAGACTCCTAGGGTATTAGCCATTACGATCTCGTGGTAGATCAACTCTTGTAATACTCATATTCATCAAGATCAATCAAGCAGGAAGTAGGGTATTACCTCCATAGAGAGGGCCCAAACCTGGGTAAACATCGTGTCCCCCGTCTCCTATTACCATCGACCTTAGACACACAGTTTGCGACCCCCTACCCGAGATCCGCCGGTTTTGACACCGACTGCACCACATAAGGAAAAGTATAATTAGAAAATTTTATTAGAGATTGACAAACATAGCATTAGTCAATGATGCAACTCATGAAAGAATTAATAAGGGAAGAGAAGATGCACATATAAATATACTATCCTAGAAATCTTTTGTGATTGTGATCCCTCATCCAAATATTTATATGCCAAAATTGTTGACGTTGGACAAGGAAGACAACTTAATGATTTATGTTTGTTTATATTCACATAGAAGTCATATTGTCATAGATCCTTCAACATGTAGTGCTTGCCCCTATCTTTGCTAGCCAAAAATTCCGCACTAAGTAGAGATACTACTTGTGCATCCAAAAACCCTTAACCCCAAATCTCTTTCAAGTGTCCACCATTCCTACCTAGGGATTGAGCAAGATCCCTCAAGTAAGTTGTCATCAGTGCAAAAAGGCAATAAAAATTGCTTCTAAATATGTGGGATCATTTAGGGTAAGAGAAAATTGAGCATTGTACGAACTTGGATGACAAAGAATAAAAGCAACAGGCTGCATAATAAAGGTTGTCATCTTAAGGGGCAATACAACGTGACGTTCTCTTTCACTAAGGGATTGAGCATGCAAACAAATAAGTGCATGAAAAACTCTGCTTCCCTGTGCGAAGGGCCCATCTTTTACTTTCATGTATTTACTTTTATGCAAAGAGTCAAAGTTTTCCCTCTATTCCTTTTTATTTTTATCTTTTGACAAGCATCATGTGATGAGGAAAGATCTAGGCACATATGTCCAGTTGAATGTAGATAGCATGAATTATTATTGTTGACATCACCCTTGGGGTGAGTATGTTGGGAGGCGAACTATGAGGCCCTATCTTTCTATGTGTCCGATTGAAACATTTTGCTCATGGGTACGAGGTGAGTGTTAGCATTCATAGAAGACTATATGATGGTTGAGTATGTGGACTTGCTAGAAGGCTCCGACATGCGACTCTTCCTGAAAAAGATGATGAATTGTAGTTGCAAAGTTGACTGTGAACATAGTTTATTGGTTTTAATAGAGTTTTTACTTTATACTTTGATTATGTGATGAACTGCTACTTATTCATGGGAAGTATATGATGCAAGTTCGATGATAAAAGTTCTATGTTCAATTTTGTTGCTGTTATAATAATCAACATGATGCTTCTATGTCTGCATTTTTGTTTTTATCGACACCTCTCTCTCAAAGCATGTGGACATGTTTTTGATTTTGGTTTTTGCTTGAGGACAAGCGAGGTCTAAGCTTGGGGGAGTTGATACGTCCATTTTGCATCATGTTTTCTTACTGTTATTCACATTGTTTTTATCCATAATAATGCTTTTAGGAGTAATTCTAATGCCTTTTATCTCATAATTTGCAAGGTATACACCAAGAGGGAGAATTCTGGCATCTGGAAATCTGGACCTGAAAAAGCTATGTCAGGCTACCTATTCTGCACAACTCCATAGAAGCTGAGCCTTCACGGAGAATTTTTATGGAATATTTAAGGAATATTGGAGCAAATAACTACCAAAGGGGGCCCACCAGGTGGGCACAACCCACCTGGGCGCGCCAGGGAGCCCAGGCGCGCCCTGGTGGGTTGTGCCCTCTTCGGCCCACCTCCAGTGCCCATCTTCTAGTATATATGTCATTTTGACCTAGGAAAAATAAGGAGAGGACATTCGGGACGAAGCGCCGCTGTATCGAGGCGGAACTTGGGCAAGAGCACTTTTGCCCTCCGGCGGAGCGATTCCACCGGGGGAACTTCCCTCCGGGAGGGGAAAATCATCGTCATCATCATCACCAACAACTCTCCCATCTTGGGGAGGGCAATATCCATCAACATCTTCACCAACACCATCTCATCTCAAACTCTAGTTCATCTCTTGCGTTCAATCTTTGTATCAAAACTATAGATTGGTGCCCGTGGGTGACTAGTAGTGTTGATTACATCTTGTAGTTGGTTACTATATGGTTTATTTGGTAGAAGATTATATGTTCAGATCCATTAATTATGTTATTCAATACCCCTCTGATTTTGAGCATGTTCATCGTTTGTGAGTAGTTACTTTCGTTCTTGAGGTCACGGGAGAAATCATGTTGCAAGTATGTAAGTGCATCTAGTGCCACCCCTAGTTTGGTTTTCGAGTATTGACGACAAACGTGGTTGAGGGACTAATGTGTTTGTGAGAATTGCAGGATAACACAGGTAGTAGTCCCTCCTTGATTCGGTTTACCTACCGGAGATGACCCCTAAAAATGTATGAAGACATTGAAGACAATGGTGGTACGTGAAGATATTCACATTGAAGACTATGACAGAAGAAGACATTGAGTGAAGACTATGGAGCACGAAGACTTAGTAGTTTTGTTGTTTCTTTTCTTCTTTGTTGAGTCATAGGAACCACCGCACTATTAAGTGGGGTCCAAGTGAACAAAGTCAGAGTGACTGATGTGATGCTCAAGCAAAATCCTATGTCTTCGAGCGAAGACAATGAGAGCAAATCTTATCCAGAGTCGGATAAGTCAGCTTTACTTGTAGCCCAAGTCAAGCTGTCGCGTGTGTTTGAAATCTGACCGTTGTGACATGTGTCAGTTCCTTAGTGACCTAGGGTCATTTCAGACAAATTGGGTCGGGTTGCTCAGTGGCTATAAATAGCCCACCCCCTACACCATAAATTGGTGGCTGCTCAGAGTTAGTGCACGGCTTTTGTCGTTGAGAGCAACCCACCTCCGAAGAGTTTGAGAGAGAAATCCTTGTGAGGACAAAGCCCAGAACACCCAGAGCCCAAAGAGTGTTTGGCATCACTGAAGTCTTTCTGTCTGCGTGATCTGAAGACTTGTTACACTTGAGGACTGTGAATCCTCCAGCCGGTTAGGCGTCGCGTTCTGAGCATCCAAGAGTAATTGTGGATTGCCGGCGAACGAAGTCTGTGAAGGTTTGGAAGTCTACCTTGAAGACTTAACAGAGTGATTGGGCGAGGACTGTGTGTCCTTAGCTCAAGGGGAATAAGGTGAAGACACGGTCTTCTGAGTTCAATCTCAGCCTCCCTAACCATACGTACAGTTGTCACAGTGACTGGAACTGGTCGAACAAATCCTTGTCATCACAACGCACTGGTTCTATCTCTTACTCTCCTTACTTACAGTTCGTCTTTGTGAAGTCATTGCCTGATTGCTATGCCTGTTTGACTTCACCGTGTTACTACTTGTTCTGATTGGCTTCATACTATCTTCCATCCTGATCCTACTACCTAGCTGCTATCAGTCATCATGCTTTAGTTTCATACTTATCTGACTATGGCTTGTCTAGTGTAGTTTATCTTCCGCTGCAAGCTTATAGGTCCAGTTTTCGTGTTTGTCTTCGAAACTTCCATGTTTTGAAGACTTTCATAAAAATCGCCTATTCACCCCCTCTAGTCGATAACTAGCACTTTCAATTGGTATTAGATCAAGGTACTCCCTTGTTCTGTGTGATTCGGTTTAACCACCTGGAGTTTTAGCTATGTCGATTGCAGGATTGAGGAATGTATCTTGCCCCACCTTTGACGGTCATGAGTATCCTCGGTGGAAGGCCATGATGAAGAAGCGACTCATGGCTATGGACAGCAAACTGTGGACCGTCACTGAGATTGGTCTTACCAATCTATGCAAGATGGCGGAGGCTGATGACATTCGTAAGTATACTCTACTGAACCTCACGGCGACGGATGTCATCTACTCCTGTCTGTCCCGAAATCAGTTCAGGAACGTCATGCACCTCAATCATGCGAAGCTAATTTGGGACCGGCTTTCTGAGGTCTATGAAGGTCATCATACTCGTCATGATCCTTGGTTTGAGGATTACAAGGAGTCTCTCAAAGAGATGACCTTTGCACCTGAATCGTCATCATCTTCACCATGCCTCATGGCAGGGGGTGCTAAGGTAACTGAATGCTACCTTTCTGAATCTAGTGATGATGAATCAGGTGATGAATTTGTCCCCAGCTATGTCAAACTTGCTTCCCTCGCCACTAAACAACAAAGAGCCTTGGAAAAGGTTCAAAACATGCTTAGTAAGAGCGATGATATGTTGGGTGAAGAAATGGATCAGTCAAAAGCATTGGCTGAGAGTCTTCAGAGACTTCATTCCAAGTTTGACGCCCTTCAAGATCAACATAATACTCTCTTGTCTAATCACGAGAAACTTTTTCTAAATGTCTTCAAAGAAAGCAAGATCTTGAAAAGCTAAGATTGGATTATGAAGATCTTGAGAAGGAGCGAGATTCATTACTTGCTCAACAAATCAGCGTTACACAGGAAGAATTTGTTCCTTCATGTCTGAAGTGCATTGAACGTGAAACTACTAATTATTCATCTGAATGTTCAAATGCTTCTAATGCTACAAATTCTTCATATGTCTCTGCTGTCACTAATTCCTCATCCAAGGACAATGCAAGTATCACTAATGATGCAGGGCTGAAGGAATTGTACATGACAGGCATGTACAAAAGCCTCAAGGGGCATCAGACACTATGTGATATCCTCAAAAAGCATATTCTGAACCGAAACCCTAGAAAAGAGGGTATCGGGTTCGAGAGGAAAATGAATGTTGATGGGTCATACTGGAAGCCTGAGCAGTACCACAAAACCACATGGGTTGCTGCAAAGGAATCTCCAGTAGATCCATCCACCTTATCTAGTTTACTTGCGCTAACCCTATTATCATTGATGAATCCTTTGATGCAAACTATAAACTTGTCGGAGTAATGGGCCACGGGTAGGCTAACCCGAGTCCCAGAACCTTTCAAGACATCGGGGCAGACCGCGCTCCTCAAGTACCTACGGCGACTCCAAGATAAGCCGAGTCCCAGAAGGCGACTCCAAGATAAGTCGAGTCCCAGAAGGCGGCTCCAAGATGAGCCGAGTCCCAGAAAGCAACACCGAGACAAGCTGAGTCCCTGAGGCGACTCTCGTCTCGGCCGAGTCCCAGAGGCGACTCCGAAGAATCCGACTATGGGGAGTCGGCCCGCGACTCCCAACCACCCGGTAATTAAAGACTAGCATGGCCACAGTACGCCGTACTCACAGAGATCTCCACCCGGCGCGGCACTATTGCCATGCCAGCCCTGACATCAGCCCCTGGTGCGGGGCCCTGTACCCATGACGCCTTGTCTGTACGGCCCAAAGACGGCAGGGCCTACCAGTCAGTGAGAGTCTTGCAGACGGCGGGCGCGCCGAGAGTTGGACCCGTTGGGACTCGGCCCCCCGAAGCCGGACGGCTCCTCCCACGGGCCCCACGCGCCATTAACCAGATGCGACCAGGGGATGGCCACAGTGATCGCCCGCAGGCGGCGGCACTGTTGCCATAACCCCATGACCAAGCCCGCGTCATTAGAAGCACGGCTACAGTAATCTGCAGCCGGCAAGACCGGCCCGCGGCGGGCGCGGGCTGATGCCCTCGTACCAGGACAGTCGGCGGGGCCCACCAGTCGGCGGGCCCCAGGAGTCGGCGGAGAAGACGGCACCTGAGAGACTGACGGCCGGGACCCGCGCCTAGCCGGATTTACCGTTGTAACCCTGGGGGGTAGGCCTATATAAACCCCCCAGGACACCCATGCAAAGGGTTCGCATCCAGTAGCATTAGACCGAACGCAAAGTAGGGAGAGAACTAGCCTAGCCTTCTCCTTCCTCCAGAAACAGCTCTAGGAGCACCCTTGTATTCACTTTGCCTTAGTGATCATGCGGAGACCCCGCAGAGCAGCAGTAGGGGTGTTATCTCTTCGGAGAGCCCTGAAGCTGGGTAAGATCCGTCGGCGTGCATGTCTTCGCCTCATCACGTTTCCAGGCACCGACGACGTTCTACTCGCCCCCACCATGATAAGCCATCCTTTGGCATATGTCGCACCCAACCCCCGACATTTGGCGCCCACCATGGGGCCTGGTGCACCGTCGTCTGGAGATCTGTTCTGGACGGGAACCCTCTTCCTTCCTGGCGAGCGCAGCCAGCCAGGCTCGCCGGATGGAGTCTGCATAGACACGCTGCGCGGCGCTGAGGCCGCCTATGCAGCGAGCAGCCTCGCCGAACTTGTCGGCGAGGTTCGACTCTCTCACGAGCATGCGTCCGACGCAGGCACGGGTGGCCCCGAGAATCTCCTCGCGGGCCTCCTCGACCAACTCCACGTCGCCGGTGAGCCTGCCGTGGACTTGGAGTCCGTAGGCTCCACCGACCCGATGCTGGTCGACTCCGACACCGTGTCACTTGACACTTTCCCCACCAACGTGGTGGTCTATGACGAGCTGCTTCCTCACGAGGAGAGTGGCGGAAGCGCCGTCACGGAGGTGCTCGTCATCAGTCACGATGAGCGCTCCGGTGAAGAAGCTCAGGACCCGCTCGCTGCGGCCCTGCAAGACCTAACTGCGCCCATTCCAGAGGACGCAGACGCCAAGACGCTCGAGACACGCCGCCTTCAGATCATCGAAGGCGCCAAGAGACTGGCGAGCATGAGGCACCTGTCAGAAGCCTACCAGCGTGAAATGGATCGCGTTGTGGGTGGCTCGCCAGCTCCAACTGGGTCGAGCCGCCTAGGAGCGGTCCGGCAGCGCGGCGCGACCATCGCCGATTTGTTCGGAGCTAAACGCCCCATATACGCCACCCCAGCGGAGAACATCCGCGCTGCCCAAGCGGCGACTGACGAGTTGAAGAACTTCGAGGGCAAAGAGCGCCGCATGATGATGGAGCGAGTCCAGCAGCTCCTCGACGCGGTTGCTGCGCAGAACGCGGCCGGCGGCCACGCGAATGCGCTGCAGCAACCGAACGACGACTTGCCTTCCCGCTGAGATCAAGGCGCGACATCTCGGATGCCGACTGGCGGAGTCCGCGGAAGGAAATAAAAGGAGCCGGCTGTCAGTCGCAGTCGGACTCACATCACCATTGAGCGCGACCAAGACGGTCGTCCGAGAGCAGTAGAGCGGCGGGACGACTACCTGCCTCCCCCACCAAGAAGAGAACGGCGAGTTTCCCCGCCGCCTGTTGAGCATCCGACTCTCGGGGGCCGCCTCGGCCATCAAGAAGGAGTCGGAGAGAACGACGCCCGCCATCGGATCGACCGACTCCACCGATCCCTGGCGCTGGAAGAAGAAGACGAGCTGGGTCCGCCTTGCTTCGGGCCCCGCATCCGAGACGAGCCCTTCCCCAAAGGGTTCACGCTTCCCCGAGACACACCCAAGTACACCGGCTCTGTGAAGCCGGAAGACTGGCTGGTAGATTACTCCACGGCCGTCAGCATAGCAAACGGCAACAAGCTGGTTGCCGTGAAGTACGTTCCACTCATGCTCCAGGGCACGGCCGGACATGGTTGAACAGTCTGAAGCCCTGCAGCATCAACAGCTGGGTCGACTTCGCCGAAGCCTTCATCCACAACTTCACGAGCACGTACAAGCGACCTCCCAAGCCGTGCCAGCTTTCCTTGTGCGTGCAAGGCCCTGATGAGTCAACACGCGATTACCTCACGCGCTGGGGCGAGCTTCGGAACTCCTGCGAGGGTGTGCACGAGGTGCAGGCTATGAAGTACTTCACCGCCGGGTGCCGAGAAGGCACCCTCCTCAAGCACAGGCTCCTCTGCGACGAGCCAGAAACCCTCGACGAACTGCTGATCATAGCAGACAAGTACGCCACGGCCGACTCCTCCATGAAGACAGGGATTTAAGTCAATGTGGCTGGCAAAGTGGCCCCTCAGGCTCCCAGAACCCCGGCTGGAGACACCAGTCAGCGCCAACAACAGAGCGACGACAAGCGCAAGGCCCAACCGCCGACTTCCAATAGTCGACAGGTTGCGACAATCGAAGATCAACAGCCGGAGGGGCAGCCTTCGGCCAAACGGTAGAAAGGCGGCAAATCCAATTGGTTGCCGGCCTTTTCCTATGAGCAGACTCTGGATGGTCCCTGCAAGTTCCACAGTGGCGCGAAGCCGTCAAATCATACCACCCGAAAGTGCCACTGGCTCACCAGAATCGCCAAGGGAGATGGCCTCCTTCCTCCGCCGCCTGCTGGGCCGCCGCCTCCACCGCCGCCCCAGCAGCCGGCCGCTCAGCCAGTCGGCGCAGTGCAAGACGGGTACCCAGAAGAGCATGGAGCCTACGTGGTGTTCACCAGTGTGACTGATGATTGACGCAGCAGACGGCAGCAGCAGCAAGAAGTAAATGCGGTGGCAACAGATACTCCAGAGTTCATGCATTGGTCCGAGAGGCCTATCAGTTGGAGCAGAGCGGATCACCCAGAGGTGATGCCGAATCCGGGCTCCTATGCCCTGGTCCTAGGTGCCACCTTGGCCACTGACAGGCGGGCCGCCCGCTTTTCGAGAGTGCTGATAGACGGAGGCAGTAGCATCAACATCCTGTACAAAGATACTATGGAGAAGCTAGGAATCAAGCAAAGACAGCTGCAGAGCAGCCGGACTGTGTTCCATGGTATTGTACCCGGCCTTTCCTGCTCACCAATCGGCAAGATCCTGACAGTCGTCCTCTTCGGAGACAAAGATCATTTCCGCCGAGAGCCGATCTGGTTCGAAGTAGTGGACCTTGAAAGCCCATACCATGCACTACTTGGTCGACCTGCCTTGGCCAAGTTCATGGTGGTTCCTCACTACGCCTACCTCAAGATGAAGATGCCGAGTTCCAAGGGAATTCTGACTATAGCCGGTGACTACAGGAAGTCGTCCGCCTGCGCGGCCGAGAGCAGCCGGCTGGCCGAGTCCCTGGTGATCACAGCTGAGAAGCGGCTCCTTGACCGGGTCGTGGCAATGGCCGGAAAGCAGCCAGAGATGTCGCCCGACCCCAAGGAGTCGGAAGCTGAGGGCTCATTTAAGCCAGCCAAAGAGACCAAGAAGATACCCTTGGACCCGGAGCACCCTGAGAGGTACGCTATCATGGGTACAAACCTTGACAGTAAATAGGAAGGCGAGCTCATCGATTTCCTTTGTGAGAATTGAGACATCTTTGCATGGTCCCCCAAAGACATGTCAGGTGTACCGACGGAATTCGCCGAGCACAAGCTACATGTCAGGCCAGATGTGAAACCCGTCAGGCAGCCCTTGCGCCGCCTGTCAGAAGAGAAGAGAAGAGTTGTTGGAGAGGAGATAGCCCGGCTTCTTGCGGCTGGCTTCATCATGGAGGTGTTTTTTCCAGAGTGGCTGGCAAACCCGGTTTTGGTACTGAAGAAAAACAAGCAGTGGCGGATGTGCACTGACTACACAAGCCTCAACAAAGCCTGCCCAAAGGATCCGTTTGCCCTGCCAAGAATCGACCAGGTGATAGACTCCACAGCCGGATACGAGCTGCTGAGTTTCTTAGATGTATATTCAGGATATCACCAAATCAAGCTAAACCTGGCAGATAGACTGAAGACCGCCTTCATCACGCCACTCAGAGCCTTCTGCTACCTGACGATGACGTTCGGCTTAAGGAATGCCGGCGCCACCTTCCAGCGTTGCATGCAGAAGTGCCTCCTCAAGCAACTCGGCAGGAATGCCCATGTCTACGTGGATGATGTGGTGGTGAAGACGGAGAAGCGTGGGACGCTGCTAGAAGACCTCAAGGAGACCTTTGAGAACCTGCGCTGATTCCAGATCAAGCTCAACCCTGAGAAGTGCGTTTTTGGAGTACCAGCCGGCCAACTCCTTGGCTTCCTGGTCTCCGAACGCGGCATAGAGTGCAACCCCATGAAGATCAAGGCCATCGAGAGGATGGAGGTACCCAGCCGGCTGTTAGATGTGCAGAAGTTCACCGGCTGCTTGGCGTCCATCTGCTGATTCATCAGTCGGCTGGGCGAGAAAGCTCTGCCTTTGTATCAATTGATGAAGAAGACCACCTTTTTCGAGTGGAACCACAAGGCGGATGAAGCATTTCTCCAGCTGAAGAAGATGTTGACTACTCCCCCTGTGTTGGCGGCTCCGACTCCTAAAGAGCCCATGCTCCTGTACATCACCGCAACCAGCCGAGTAGTCAGCACAGTCATCGTAGTCGAACGCAAAGAGGAAGGCAAGGCGCTTCCTGTCTAGAGACCGGTATATTACCTGAGCGAGGTACTGTCGACCTCCAAGCAGAACTACCCCCATTACCAGAAGATGTGTTACGGTGTGCATTTTGCCGCCAAGAAGCTGAAGCCTTACTTTCAAGAGCATCCAATCACTGTGGTCTGCACGGCTCCGTTCGCCGAGATCATTGGAAGCCGAGACGCCTCCGGCCGAGTAGCCAAATGGTCCATAGATCTGGCTCCTTACACCATCTACTACCAGCCCCGCACCGCCATCAAGTCGCAAGCGCTGGCCAACTTCCTCGTCGACTGGGCCGAGACCCAGTACCTGCCGCCAGTGCCCAACTCCACCCATTGGCGGATGCATTTCGACGGCTCCAAGATGCGCACCGGCTTGGGAGCCGGCGTCGTCCTCACCTCCCCTAAAGGCGACAAGCTCAAGTATGTGCTGCAGATCCACTTCGCCGCCTCCAACAACATCGCCGAATACGAGGCACCCATTCATGGGCTCCGGCTTGCCAAAGAACTCGGCATTCGCCGGATCCTGCGCTATGGCGACTCCGATTTGGTGGTCCAGCAGTCATCTGGCGACTGGGACGCCAAAGACGCAAACATGGCGAGCTACCGCTTCCTGGTGCAGCAACTCAGCGTATACTTCGAGGGGTGCGAGTTCCTTCATGTGACAAGAAACAACAATGATCAAACAGACGCCTTGGCACGAGTCGGCTCCACCCGTCAAGCAATACCTTCCAGCGTCGCTCTTCAGCGACTCCTCAAGCCGTCTATCAAGCCTTCACCAGAATCAGACTCCATCTTTGTGCCAGCTCCTCCTGAACAAGTCGGATCCGACTCAAGAGCCTCAGCAGACGGCCCCAAGAAAATCATAGTTGAAGCCGGCCCGGGGACTGCGCCAGTCGGCCCGGGGACTTCGTCAATCCAACAAGCGGCCGCAGACTCCAGCCCGCCACCTCCCAGCCCAGCCACCCTTGTCCAAGTCACTGTGGTGGCGGTTGAAGAAATAGCAGCACCCTCGTGGGCGCAGCCCATCCTCAAATTTCTCGTAAAAAGAGAGCTGCCGACTGATGAGATCTTGGCTCGGCAAGTGCAACGCCGAGCGGCAGCATACACCATAGTCAACAAAGAGCTGGTCAGGCGCAGTGTCACTGGTGTCTATCAGCGCTGCGTAGAGCCAGAACAAGGCCAAGCAATTCTCAGAGACATTCATCAGGGCGAGTGCGGCCACCATGCGGCTTCAAGGGCACTCGTCGCCAAAGCTTTTCGGCACGGTTTCTTTTGGTCGACTGCCCTGGAAGAGGCTAAAGAGTTAGTCCAAAAATGCAAGGGGTGCCAGAAGTTCCGCTCCAAGCCACTTCAGCCGGCTTCCGCGCTGAAGACAATCCCCATCGCCTGGCCCTTTGCAGTTTGGGGCCTGGACATGGTGGGACCATTCAAGACGGCCCGTGGCGGCCTAACTCATCTGCTTGTCGCGGTGGACAAGTTCACCAAGTGGATAGAAGCAAAGCCCATCAAGAAGTTGAACGGTCCGACTGCAGTGACTTTCATCGCCGACACCACGGTGCGGTATGGCATACCGCACAGCATCATCACCGACAACGGCACAAATTTCGCCAAAGGTGCCTTGGCTCGTTTCTGCGCGACACAGGGCATCTGACTGGACTTAGCGTCCGTTGCCCATCCGCAGTCAAACGGCCAAGTGGAGCGAGCAAACGGCCTCATCCTGTCCGGCATCAAGCCTCGACTGGTCGAACCTCTCGAACGTTCGGCTGGCTATTGGCTTGAGGAGCTGCCAGCCGTCCTCTGGAGTCTGCGTACGACTCCAAACAAGTCAACTGGCTTCACGCCTTTCTTCCTCGTCTACGGTGCTGAAGCCATCATCCCGACGGACATAGAGTTCGACTCTCCATGAGTCACCATGTACACCAAAGAGGAAGCTGAAGAAGCACGCCAAGACGGCGTTGACCTGCTGGAAGAGGGCCAGCTGTTGGCACTCAGCCGGTCCGGCATCTACCAGCAGAGTCTGCACCGATACTACAACCGAAAGGTCAAGCCGAGATCGTTTCAAGAGGGCGACCTTGTGCTCCGGCTGATTCAGCAAACAGCCGGCCAGCACAAGTTATCGGCGCCCTGGGAAGGCCCATTCATCATCAGCAAAGTGCTGGGCAATGGCTCCTACTACCTAATCGACGCTCAGAAGCCTCGAGCGCGCAAGAGGGACGAC
Source organism: Triticum dicoccoides (assembly GCF_002162155.2). Classification (NCBI taxonomy): domain Eukaryota; kingdom Viridiplantae; phylum Streptophyta; class Magnoliopsida; order Poales; family Poaceae; genus Triticum; species Triticum dicoccoides. The sequence goes on from NC_041391.1 coordinate 235,683,563, forward strand.
TCCGGCAAGGAGTCAGAACGGCCATGGAACGCAAATCTTCTCTGAAGATTTTACAGTTAATGCAGTATGTACCATGCTATCCTTTGTGTTAAAAGTACTGAGACTTTGGGCCCCCGAGATGAGCTCGAGGACTGCCCTTTTTGTTATCTGTATGATAAGACTTATGCCTCCGAGTATGCTGCTCTTTTGTTATGCCGCTTGGCACCGGGTTCGACTAGTCAGCCCGGGGACTCGCCGTCTTGCGCTATGAAATGCTTCCTGAAGTCGGATAAGTAGTGTGCTGCGCTCCAAGCCGTCTCCTGTCAAAGCCGCAGCTCACAGAGCGACTGCTGGTAGGCGGAGAACAAGCAAGAACGAGCGCGCACACGAAAAAATGGCTAAGGACCCAAAGCGTATGCATAGCCCAAGCCGGCTCCCAGCCTCTCTCTGCGGAGCCGACTCTCGAATAGTCGGCTCTCCGCCTTCTATCTCACTTGTTAAAAAACTCTAAAAAGGCGAAGTACTTGCCTTCCCTAAAAATAGCCAAGCATTTGACCTGCGGCAGCCCGCGGAGCGACTGTCCGTCTGGCAAAGCAGCGACTATGGGAAGGCGGCAAAGGAAAAAGCCAAAAGAGCAATCAGCAAGGAAAGATAGAAGGCAAATAGATATTTACATGAGCAAGGGCCTCTGGCCGAGTTCAAAATACACCCCGCGGGTGGAATTGTGCAAATTAACAAGTTCTTCAAAGACTATGAAAATAGATAGAGAAAGGACAAGACGGCAGCCTAAGGAGCCGCAGACGGGTTCGGCGGGTCGACGGAGACGATGGTGTCAGGCGCTGGGGCGGCCGGCTGGGCAGTCTCGGCTTGGTCGCCTCCGGCGGCAGTCGGCCCAGTCGGACGCGGCTAGTTGCTGGAGGCGCGATCGAGGTGAGGCTGGTCGTCCGCCCTGTCCTCTGGCGCCTCCGTCTCGTCTTCATCCCCCGCCTCGTCTTCCTCCTCGGTGCTGGAGCCGATCACCTCCGCCGAGTCTTCGCCGTAGTCGGGGTTCATCCCGAACCACTCTAGAGGCACCTCCTCGCTGTTCGCGGCCCTCTCAGGAACGAAGACGCTGGTGTCGGTGTAGTCGGTGATCGCCGCCGCGCGCTCGATGAGGGCGCCTTCCACAGCCGCCAGTTCTGCCTGGGCCTCTGACCGAAACGCGGCCAGCCGGTCCAGGTCCAGCCCTGGATACCAAGCCTTGACAAATTCCAAGGCCCGGCGCGCTCCAGCCCGGGCCGAGGAACCCTTCCAAGCCTCAAGACGGTCGGCCGCGACCTCCAGCCAGTCGGCAGTTCGACTGGCGGTGCGCAGAGCCGGCATGCCTGGCCATAGGGCGGAGATCGCCTAGGCCCCGGCACGTTGAAGCCGGCGCAGCAGCTGATGAGCCGGCCGCAGACGGGTCTCGATGCTCAGTAGCTGCTCATCGACGGTCAGCGGGGCGTTGGCGGCGATCTCCTCGCCATTCACCCTCCGCGTCTCGCGATCAGCCTCGATGGCTCGATTGACCGCTTGTGAATGGCCAGGGAAGAAGTCTGCCCAAAACAGAAAGAAGCAGAGAGAAAATCAGCAGTCGGCCTGACTTGTAGTCGGCAGCTCAAGGAAAGAAAGAAAAGAAACTCACCATCGACGATGTCCTCGATCTCATGGAAGCCGGAAGTTAGCATCGCCTCCCTGTCGGTCCAAGAGGAGCGCTCCATCTCGAACTCGGCCAGGAGGGTGGTCTCTTTCCTCCCCGCCTCGTCCTGGGCCGCCTTCAGCAGCTCCTTCTGCTCCGCCAACTGCTCGGCCAGCAAGTCGTGCTCTTTGGTGAGCTTGCCGCACTCCTCCTCCTTGGCGCGAAGGGCCGTGCTGACTTCGCCCAACTGTTCCTGAAGAGCGGCGTTGGCCTTTGAAAAACAAAGAGAAAAGACGTTAAGTCGTCGACACCAAAGGTCGTCGGGAAGATCTGGCCCAACTGCTCAGCAGTCAGCCCGAATCTCGGGGACTACAGCCCACGGGTGCGCCAGCGCGCCCCCGCGGAAAAGAAGAAGAACTTACTCCAGCTCTCCGACAAGTCGGCAGTCCGCTTCTCCAGCCGCTCAACGTTGCGGTTGTAGGCGATGACGCGGAGGTTGTGGTACTCCTGCAATAAAAATTAGACGAAAACAAAAATGAGGAACTCGCCACATTGAGTTCCGGGCCGCCTACGCAGCAGCCGCCCCGAAACTCGGGGACTACACCCAGTGGGTGCGCTGGCGCGCCCCCACAGAGAAAAATGAGAAAAGGCAAAGTCAAAAAAGAAAAACGTACTCGGATAGACGCTCGCGACGCCAGATGCGCCCTGGTGCAGACCTGGATGACTTCTCCTTCAGCTCGCAGCTTCGCCTGCACATCCAGGAGCGCCCGGTTCAGCGGACCGTCGCCGCCTCCTCGCACCCATCCAGTGGGCGCAACACTTGATGCCTCGGCATCTGGAATGGCCGAGCTGGCGGTGCCGGCTTCCAAGGGGCGTGGTGCCAAGACCGCCTTCGCAAGACGGCGGCGCGCCGGTGAGGCGACTTGAAGAAGCAGCCTCGCCACCGCCTCGTCCTCAGCCGGCAGCACTGGAGGGCCCGCCGGCTGCTTGCCATGCGGCGGAGGCGGCGGTGGCGGCGAGGCTGTGCCCGACGCAGAGGCCTCGCCTCCGTCCCTCTCCACGATGGAGTGCTCCCCGCCGACTTCTCCAGTCTGCCCCGTGAACTCCGGGGGCGGCGGCGCGGAGCTCAGTGGGACGACTAGCAACGCCGATTGGCGGCGCGCGGCCTCCTCGGCCCGCTGTTTGGTCGCGGCGGCGGCTTCGGCCTCCTCCAACCTCTTCTGGGCGGAGGCCGCCGCCTTCTCGACCTGCGCCTTCTCCAGGCGGTCGGCCTCTTCCTCGTCGCGCTTCTCCCGCGCGTTGCGCTCCGTCGCCTCCCGGAGGTCGGCGGCGGGGTCAATCTGCCGGGTGTTGGCGGACGTCTCGGCCGACCCCATGACAGAGGGGACGGCGACCCTCTCAAGAGAAAGAGGGGCCCTGAAGCAGAAAACAGAATGAAGAAGGCCCGGAAAGAATTCGTCAAAGAAAACAAGACAAAGGCGGCGAAGGCTTACGCAGAGACTAGCGGCGGCTTCTTCACTTCCTTGCGGAAGTGGTTGGCCTTCGCGACCGCCTCCTCCTGCTTGGTCGCGGCGGCCGCCCCCTTGAACTTCTTCAGCCGACCGCCGAGCGAACTCGGCGTGGCCCGGCGCTTCTTCGTGCCGACTTGACCGGTCAAGCCGGCGGAAGAGCTCGCGCCCGGATGGCTGGCTTTGAGTTGGCGGTGCGGGACGACTTCCCCTTCGGTGTTGTCTTCTGGCCAGTCGGCAAAGGTCGCCGAGGGCCGCAGGCCGCCTTCCGCTCCCCCTCCTCCGCCTTCAGCGTCGGCCTCCATCGCCGCCGCCCCCAAGTCGGGGTCCTCGACATCGCTCTCCGCTCGATCTAGAGTGTAGTCACGGGGCTGTCCGGTGGCACCGGCTGCGGGTGGGATGAGAGGGTTCTGACTCGAAAAAAGCCAACAAGATCAGAAGCCGGATTTGGCCACGAAGAAAAACAGAAAGCAAAAATATACGACTTACCGCAGCAGGGGGGTTGGCACTCGAGTACGGCTCTTTGCCGAACTGCCAATCTTTTGCGAGCTCGCAGTTCGCGATGTGATTCACCATCTTCACCACCTCTGCGTGGGGCATGTCCCAGGTGCACATCCGACTCGGGTCTCGGCGGCCGCTCATCTGACTAATCAGATGAGGTCGGCCTTGGAGAGGGAGGACTCGGTGCGCCACGAAGGCGGCCAGCAAGTCGGCCCCGACCAGGCCTTCCGACTGCGTCAGCACCCGGAGTCGCGCGATGGCGGCGGCGCCGGCGGGAGTCAGCGTCTGGGCCCGGTGGGACCAACTGGGAAGCCTCCCAGCCGGCGCGCCGGCCTCATAGGGCGGCAGGTTGACCCAGTCACCCTCCGCGGCGACGTTCTTCACGTAGAAGTACGAGCGCTGCCACATCTTCATCGATTTGATCAGCGTGATGGAGGGGAATGGATTGTCGTCAGTCGACCTGTGCATTGCGATGAAGGCGCCGCATTGAGCCGGCACGCCGGCGATGTGCGTGCCAAGCTTGGATTGAAAGAGCTCTCCCCACAGCTCGATGGTGGGGAGAACGCCGAGGAAACCCTCGCACAGGGTGGCGAAGGCGGCCAGCACCACCACCGTGTTGGGGGTGAGGTGGTGCGGCTGGAGTCCGTTGAACTCCAAGAAGGAGCAGAGGAAGCCGCTCGCCGGCAGGCCCAGGCCGCGCATAAGGTGCGAGCGGAATATGACCCGCTCGCCCTCCTGCGGCGCTGGCCTTATTTCCCCCGCCGGCGAGGCGCGGGCTCGCACCAAGTTCGCGCCGGGGAGCCGGCGCGTCTTGCGAAGGTGCTCAATGGCGTCGTCATCCACTTCGGAGCCATCCCAAACACCGGAACGCACGGCGGGAGCCGCGGCGGCGGAGGAAGAGCTCATCACTACGGAGCGGTGCGGCGATGGCTGGAGGAAGAAGAAGCAGGAGGAGGCGGGGGAGCAGGGAGGAATGGGCGCGTGCGTTTCCCG
>NC_041391.1:235688573-235699612 GCF_002162155.2 Triticum dicoccoides
GCCTGACAGCCAGTCCCATCACGCGTGTGGGCAGGCAGACTGCCTTTGCCACATGGCGCCGCACGACGGGGCTGAGGCGGGTGACCGCGGGAGGCATATCAGGCACGCCGCCTGGTTCCCGCCGTGACATACGAATCCCCCCAAGGGGCAAGACGGTTTGAGCATGCCGGCTCTCGACGAATCCGACTCCAGCCATTCGGCTCGGAGGAAGGCGGCCACCAAAGCTTGCTTTTCCCCATCTAAGGAAAGAAACTGCTGAGGCGCACGACACATCAACCTCGAAGCCTCACCAGCTTCGGGGACTACTGTCGGAGTAATGGGCCACGGATAGGCTAACCCGAGTCCCAGAACCTTTCAAGACATTGGGGCAGACCACGCCCCTCAAGTACCTACGGCGACTCCAAGATAAGCCGAGTCCCAGAAGGCGACTCCAAGATAAGTCGAGTCCCAGAAGGCGACTCCAAGATGAGCCGAGTCCCAGAAGGCGACTCCGAGACAAGCCGAGTCCCTGAGGCGACTCTCGTCTCGGCCGAGTCCCAGAGGCGACTCCGAAGAAGCCGACTATGGGGAGTCGGCCCATGACTCCCAACAACCCGGTAATTAAAGACTAGCATGGCCACAGTACGCCGTACTCACGGAGATCTCCGCCCGGCACGGCACTGTTGCCATGCCAGCCCTGACATCAGCCCCTGGTGCGGGGCCCTGTACCCACGACGCCTTGTCTGTACGGCCCAAAGACGGCAGGGCCTACCAGTCAGCGAGAGTCTTGAAGACGGCGGGCGCGCCGAGATTCGGACCCGTTGGGAGTCGGGCCCCCGAAGCCGGTCGGCTCCTCCCACGGGCCCCACGCGCCATTAACCAGATGCGACCGGGGGATGGCCACAGTGATCGCCCGCAGGCGGCGGCACTGTTGCCATAACCTCATGACCAAGCCTACGTCATTAGAAGCGCGGCTACAGTAATCTGCAGCCGGCAAGACCCGCCCACGGCGGGCGCGGGCTGATGTCCTCGTACCAGGACAGTCGGCGGGGCCCACCAGTCGGCGGGCCCCAGGAGTCGGCGGAGAAGACGGCACCTGAGAGACTGACGGCTGGGACCCGCGCCCAGCCGGATTTACCATTGTAACCCTGGGGGGGTAGGCCTATATAAACCCCCCGGGACACCCATGCAAAGGGTTCGCATCCAGTAGCATTAGATCGAACGCAAAGGAGGGAGAGAACTAGCCTAGCCTTCTCCTTCCTCCAGAAACAGCTCTAGGAGCACCCTTGTATTCACTTTGCCTTAGTGATCATGCGGAGACCCCGCAGAGCAGCAGTAGGGGTGTTATCTCCTCAGAGAGCCCTGAAGCTGGGTAAGATCCGCCAGCGTGCATGTCTTCGCCTCATCCCGTTTCCAGGCACCGGCGACGTTCTACTCGCCCCCACCATGATAAGCCATCCTTTGGCATATGTCGCACCCAACCCCCGACAAAACTGTTTAAGGATCAGAATGGTGAAGTGTTTGCCAGGTATATTGGTACTAACTGCAGGAATGGACCACCTATGAAGAAGATCTGGGTACCTAAACAGCGTATTGAGGATCTTCCTGTGAATGTCATCATGACACCACCAAGGAAGAAGACAAACCCCAGACCTATGGCTTCATATGGTCCAAAGGCTTCATACAGATACAAGACTCACATGAGTCACCCTAACGCCAACATTTTGCAGGGAAACCATACTCAGACTTATGAATATGAGCGTGTGTCCTCAAACCGCTATGTTCATAGAACTAAGAACTTTTCTGCTTATTCATATGAGTATCATGCTTCTCCTACAAGGCTATTTGCTAGGGCTCCAAAGCCGAAATTCTCAGATGCTGCACTTAGACTCATTTCTTCTAAACCACCCCTGAAGATGTGGGTGGTGAAGAAGAATTAACTTTCTTTTGCAGAGAAAGGTCTCCAGCCTGAAATCAAAGGCGTCCGATGCTATTGTTGGGGACCTAAAACATATTATGGGACGCAAGATAAAATGCCCAAATGATCTTACTATGTATTTCACATCTGAATCGCTTGCCAGTCATACTATCAGTCCTAACCTTGATCTAAGACTTGATAATCCTCATGTGCGTCAAATTTTTATGCTTCACAACACTCTTTGTGAAGCCTATCCTCCTAACTACACTGTAGGGTACGACACCTCGTGCTTCAGAATGGATTATGGACAGCAGATGCACTAACCACGAGACTGGTGATCGAAGTCTTCTCATGGACTCAACCTTACATCCATGTGATAAAAGTCACATCACATTCGCTGACACTGGTAAAAGCAAGGTATTGGGCCTAGGTAGAGTTGCAATCTCAAGGGATCAGCACATGGACAAAGTGATGCTTGTTGAATCCCTTGGTTTCAACTTAATGTCGGTCTCAATGCTTTATGACTTAAACATGATTGTGCTATTTGGAAAATATCGTTGCCTTGTACTAATGGAATATGACAAGTCTCTAGTCTTCGAAGGGTACAGGAAAGATGACCTGTACATGGTAGATTTCTCAGCAGGACCACAGATGGCCGTATGTCTTCTAGCAAGTCTTCAGAGTGCTGGCTCTGGCATCGGAGGCTAGGGCATGCAGGCATGAGGAACCTACACACTCTCTCCAAGAAGAAGCACGTCATAGGCATCGAAGACATCAAGTTCAAGAAAGATCATCTATGTGGTGCTTGTGAAGCTGGGAAGATGACAAGGGCCAAGCATCCCTCGAAGACAATCATGACTACATCTCGACCTTTTGAGTTGCTCCACATGGACTTGTTTGGTCCCACTCACTACTCTACTCTCACTGCTACTGCTTGTCTTTATGGTTTCGTTATTGTTGATGATTATTCAAGATACACTTGGGTGCACATAATTCTGTTCAAGATTGAAGTGCAGGACGTCTTCAGATGCTTCGCCAACCGCGCCATGAACAACTATGGCGTCAAGATCAAGCACATTAGGAGTGACAACGGCACAAAATTCAAGAACACAGGCCTCGACCTCTATCTTGACACCCTAGGCATCACTCATGAGTTTTCTGCTCCTTACACACCTCAGCAGAATGGCATCATGGAGCGCAAGAACAGAACCCTTATTGAGATGGCTCGGACGATGCTTGACAAATACAAGACTCCAAGAAAATTCTGGCCTGAAGCCATTGATACTGCATGCCATGTCATCAATCGTGTTTATCTTCACAAGCTTCTGAAGAAAACATCCTATGAAATTCTAACTTGTAAGAAGCCAAACGTAAGTTACTTCAGAGTGCTAGGTGTTGGATCAAGGATCCACATCACACTTCAAAATTTGCATCAAAAGCACATGAAGGTTTTATGCTTGGTTATGGAAAGGACTCGCACTCCTACAGAGTCTTCAACCTCTTTCACTATAAAGTGGTTGAAACTGTGGATGTGCGGTTCGATGAAACTAACGGCTCGCAAAGAGAGCACATGCCAAATGTGCTAGATGAAGTACCTGTCAGTGAATCAATCAAGCTTATGGGAACTGGAGAGATCATACCATCAGATGCCCAGCCTGAAGAGGAACTCATTATTTCTGCACCTGATCAACCTGAAGACATTGCTCAGACTGAAGACAATCCTCCAAATGATGACAATGTTCTGCAGGAGCAAAGTCTTCGTCCAGTTCATCCTTGTGTTGCAAATGAACTACAAATTAAGAAGATAATCGATAGCATCAATGCACCTGGTCCACTCACTCATTCAAGAGCAACACAGCTAGCGAATTTCTGTGGGCACTTTGCATTTGTCTCAATCTCTGAACCCGAGAAAGCTGAAGCCTTCATGGAACCTGAATGGATTCAAGCTATGCAAGAAGAGCTACAACAGTTTGAGCTGAATAATGTATGGGAACTTGTCAAGCGTCCTGATCCTCGCAAGCACAACATAATAGGCACAAAACGGATATATCACAACAAACAGGACGAGCATGGTCAAGTAGTCAGAAACAAAGCACGGCTCGTTGCTCAAGGATACACACAAGTTGAAGGAATTGACTTCGATGAAACATTTGCTCCAGTGGCTAGGCTAGAAGCCATTCGCATGCTGCTAGCTTACGCAAATCATCATAACATCCTTCTGTATCAAATGGATGTGAAGAGTGCCTTTCTTAATGGAAAGATTGAAGAAGAAGTATATGTTGCAAAACCTCCTGGCTTTGAAGACCCAAAACATCCTGATATGGTATACAAGCCCAACAAGGCACTGTATGGCCTCAAACAAGCCCCTCGTGCTTGGTATGACACACTCAAAGACTTCCTGAAGAGCAAAGGCTTCAAACCTGGTTCTCTAGATCCCACTCTCTTCACGAAGACATATGATGGTGAACTGTTTGTGTGCCAAATCTATGTGGATGACATTATCTTCAGTTGCACCAACAAGAAATACAGTGATGAATTTGGTTACATGATGCAAGAACAGTATCAAATGTCCATGATGGGAGAGCTGAAGCTCTTTCTCGATCTTCAAATCCGACAGCAACGCAACGGCATCTTCATCTCACAAGAAAAATATCTCAAAGATTGCCTGAAGAAGTTTGGAATGCAAGACTGCAAAGGATACACGACGCCAATGCCATCCAAAAGTCATATAAGCCCCGACGCCAATGGTAAAGATTTCGATCAACAGGTATACCGCTCCATGATTGGCTCTTTACTTTACTTATGTGCATCTAGGCCAGATATCATGCTTAGTGTTTGCATGTGTGCCCGATTCCAAGCGGCACCAAAGGAGTTGCATCACTTAGCTGTGAAGTGAATTCTTAGATATTTGGCTTACACCCCAACACTAGGATTATGGTATCCAAAGGGCTCAGAATTTGATCTGGTTGGATTTTCGGATGCTGATTATGCTGGTGACAAGGTGGATCGCAAGTCTACATCAGGCACATGTCACTTTGTGGGTCGATCTCTTGTCTGTTGGTCTTCAAAGAAGCAGAACTGTGTATCACTCTCAACTGTTGAATCTGAATACATTGCTGCTGGATCTTGCAGTGCTCAGCTTCTGTGGATGAAGCAAACCCTTAAGGACTATGGCATCCATCTGAAGCATGTGCCACTCTATTGTGATAATGAAAGCGCTATCAAGATTGCCAATAACCCAGTTCAGCACTCGAAGACGAAGCACATTGAAATTCTTCATCACTTTCTCAGAGATCATGTTATGAAAGAAGATATTGATATCATTCACGTCAAGATAGAAGAGCAGTTGGATGATATCTTCACTAAGCCCTTGGATGAGAAAAGGTTTTGCAAGTTGCGGTGTGAGCTAAGTATCTTGGAATCCTTGAATGTCCTGTGATTAGGCACATATCCTAACACTTATGCAGTTGATGACTTAGATGTGCAATACACGAAGTAATGTATATCTTCAATCAATGAAGACATACACTCTAAGTGTGAATACATTAATATGGAAATTGACTTCAGAGCGCCACGATAATTGTGCGCCGTGTCTGGGTCTAATACTTCCTATACGGTGGGTAACGCCACCACCAAACTCTTATGAAGTGTTTCCTCATGGCGTCATATTTGCAAAGTCTTCGCTAGTGATTTAACTTCAACATTAATTTGACTTCATGGTTACTGATTGGCTTTACACTGTTATATATATATATACTGTATTATGTCCTCTACAGCATTCACTTATGGCTATATCTTCTTGTTTGAATCTTTTGAACTAAGTGAATGTGATCGGACCCTGACCTCTCTATGCTTTCTGTCTCAAGTTGTATCTATCCAAATCATATGCATTCTATTGAAACTATCAAATGTCTTCTCTGCGTCCTTGTCAGCAGAAGACACAGAGACAAACATTTATATCTAGCTTTAATGACATATCCTTTTGCCTGAAACCCGGAGAATTCGGAACGACCGCCCCGACAATCCAGGCGTGCGTGGGACGTGGTACAACTTTCAATGAGTTGCATGCTCGCCATGTGTCCATCAGATGTGAACCGCCAAGGGCACCTGCATAATTGCGTTGTGCTGTCTCTATCCTTATAAATGTCTGTCTCGTCTCGGTCAAAATCCTTCTTGCTCCTTCTCAATCTCTCGCAAACCCTAGCGCCTACGCTAGCTCTCAACGACACCGACGACGAAGCGCTTAGCTTCCGCGACATGTCTTCCTCACACCGGTCGTGGACCTCATCTTCTCCGCCGTCGCTGTAGGTGTCTTCCGCCGCCAAGTTAGGGCACAGGAGATCGAACTGCTCGGCATCCATCTTCGCTCCGTCTAGCAGTTCTTCGTGTGGTAATAAAAGTTTACTTTTTACCGTCTTTTTGATCTGATAGATTCATCCCTTTCTACCAAAAGTGGTTTCTAGATCTTCGAACATGAATCTATCTCTTTCTGCATCTCATATTCTGCCTAGTATATTCACTTATGCTTCTTCACAAGTTAGATTCCTCACTTGTACTTATTCTTGGATTTGTACAACTCTGGAACCAACTCTCATCATATAAGTGAATGTCTTCGCGTTATGAGGTCAATGTCTTCAAACTGATTTATCTTCAAAATCTTCTGAGAATGCATATGACCTCTTCCCCTTCCCTCGCACCTTTAATGCTATCACAGGTACATGTCCGTGGGAGAATCCCTTGGTTCTCATAGTCTGCATTCGTTTGCAGAATTCTTGCAGAGTCACATCAACTCTCCTGAAGCGAGTTCCTGTCAGTCCAGCCGTTTGAACCCATTGCAAGTACTGAAGCCTTTTAGCTTACGGCAACCGGAAAGTCTGCAAGAAAGGGAGGCAGACAGCATCGTGGTGACACCTCCAAGGATTTACCTCCAGATTTGCATGAGATGTACAAAACTGATCCAGAGGAAACCTACACTGAACGCAAGAATCGAATCCAATGGATTCGAAGATATTGGGCAGAAGAGTGGTTCAGATACCTGTCACGCCCAATATGAGACCCTATCCAAAAGGAACTCGAAGGTCCCACCAAGGATAGACCCGCATATTGAAACGCTTTTGCAAGGTGGATATCATTACATCAACATTACATAATAGGTAGGGATACATACATAAGGCATATAATGCCACACGAATACAACAATACATCATACAAGAGATCAACATCCGACTACGGATGAATCATAAACAGAAACTCAAACAATATCCACCCTGCTAGCCCAGGCTGCCGACCTGGAACCTATCCCCTGATCGAAGAAGCAGAAGAAGAAACTCAACGCAAGCAAGCATCGCTCTCGCGTCATGATCATCGCAACCTGTACCTGCAACTGTTGTTGTAGTAATCTGTGAGCCACGAGGACTCAGCAATCCCATTACCATGGGTATCAAGACTAGCAAAGCTTAATAGGAAAGGAAGGGGTAAAGTGGTGAGGTTGCAGCAGCGACTAAGCATGATATGGTGGCTAACATACGCAAATGAGAGCGAGAAGAGAAACAAAGGAACGGTCGTGAAGCTAGCAATGATCAAGAGGTGATCCTGAACACCTACTTACGTCAAACATAACCCAGAAACCGTGTTCACTTCCCGGACTCCGCCGAGAAGAGACCATCACGGCTACACACACGGTTGATGCGTTTTAATTCGGATCTGGTGTCAAGTTATCTACAACCGGACATTAACAAATTCCCATCTGCCATATAACCACGGGCACGGCTCTCGAAAGTTTATACCCTGCAGGGGTGTCCCAACTTAGCCCATGACAAGCTCTCGCGATCAACGAAGGAATAGACCTTCTCCCAGGAAGACCCGATCAGTCTCGGAATCCCGGTTTACAAGACATTTCGACAATGGTAAAACAAGACCAGCAAAGCCGCCCGATGCGCCGACAATCCCGATAGGAGCTGCACATATCTCGTTCTAAGGGCAACACCGGATGAGACTAGCTACGAGTAAAACCAGACTTCGAGTTTCCCCGAGGTGGCCCCGCAGGCAGCTCGGTTCGGACCAGCACTTAGACAAGCACTGGCCCGGGGGGGCTAAAATAAAGATGACCCTCGAGAGAGTGACTCCCAAGGTAAAAGTATGTGGTGGTGAGGCAAATGGTAAAACCAAGGTTGGGCCTTGCTGGACAAGTTTTATTCAAAGCGAACTATCAGGGGGGTCCCATAAATCACCCGACCGCGTTAGGAACGCAAAATCCAGGAACATAACACCGGTATCACGGAAACTAGGGCGGCAAGAGTGGAACAAAACACCAGGCATAAGGCCGAGCCTTCCACCCTTTACCAAGTGTATAGATGCATTAATAATATAAGAGATATTGTGATATCCCAACCAAAATCATGTCCACCATGGAGAAATCTTCAACTTCACCTGCAACTAGCAACGCTATAAGAGGGGCTGAGCAAAAGCGGTAACATAGCCAAACAACGGTTTGCATAGGAAAGGTGTCAAAGGTTAGAGGTTCATGGCAATATGGGATGGCTTGATAAACAGGTAATAGGTAGCGCAGCATAGCGATAGAACGAAGCAACTAGCATAGCAATGATAGTAGTGAGATCCAGGGTAGCAGTCATCTTGCCTGAAATCCCGCTAGGAAGAAGAACGAGTCCATGAAGAAGATGAAGCCACGAAGACGAACCAAGCGTAGACGAACGAATCCTCACGATCGCAACGAAACAGGAACTAACAAGAAGAAGCACACAACATAGGTAAACACACAACACATGAACAAGGCATGATGCACAACAAGCTTCATGCATGAAAAGGCTACATGAAGCTACTCATGACAAGAGATGATGCAAACAAGAACAACACATCAAGGCAAGTTTAAATGAGGCCGGGAACAACATATAACAATTCCGGTAAGTCCTCATATGCAAATTTCGAAATTGGTCCAGATCTGAACAAACATTAAGTTGAAGTTGTTAAACAGCAAGTTAAGATGCACCACGATGATCTACACGAGATTCTAGTCAAGTTACATATAAAGTTCATTAGATTTGGAGCTACGGCCTAGAAGATATGAGCAAAACAAGTTAAACATGGCATCGATGCAAAATGCATACAAACATCAAGCAAACACCTCAAAACAAGGATGCAACATGATAATATGGCACTACATGCAAAATCAAGCAAGTTTCATATAGAGCACACTCAAAACGGAGCAACGGTGCAACACATACACTCTATACAAGTCATAGCAACAATCTGCCCATAACAGCAACTAGGCATCTTACAAGCATCAAAACAACATGCTACAGCACCCCAACATAATAAAAAAAAGGCATGGGCATGATGTACAGGTAAAGCATAACAAAACATGAACACTGAGCTATCTCCAGAAATCACTAGAACATGCTCCAAAACACATGGTAAGATTGCAAATAATAACAGTTTCAGACTTATCAGGAAAAACATTAGGTTGCAATGTTTAGAGCTATCAAACAACATGTTACAGGAACTTATCATGGCAAACAAATGCATGGCATGAATCTACTAAATGCATAGATCAAAAGTCCCTTACTGACCATGAGCCAAAAAGGATCAGAAAATATGATGGCACCCATGTAAACATGGCAAGTTATATTACAGATTCATACATGGCAGGAACAACAATAAGTAGGCATGTTGGAGAGCTTGAACCACTCACCACAAAGCAATACATGGCATGGAAAGGCAACCAACAGTAATAAGGCATGTTTATGAAGCTAAGCATGGCAAGAGCAAGGTCATAGGATTCAAGGATCACTAGGAAAACACATGGGAACAAGTGAACTTAATGTTAACAGACTGACAGCAACATCATCAAGCAAATTTGGAGCAAGATATGAACAATCTACAGAAAGCTATAAATGAAACCAGGGGCATGGATGGATAGAGCATGACATGTAGATCAAAACATGTTTATAGAACATCTCCAGATTATGCATAGAATGATTAGTAGCAACATGTTAACATGGCATCACAAAATTACAGAATCTGTCTAGCAAAACAGCAACATCATGTACACTACTTAACAAGCTTGATTCACTCACCACAAGTCATTGCATGACAAGATAAGCATAGCATCATCAATAAGACATGTTTGTGTAACAAACCAAGGCAAGAACAAGTTCATAGCATGCAAGGATCAACTATAGCAACCTTGGCTAAATTGAATAACATGTAAACAATCTGCCAGGAAAGATTTTGAAGAAAAAGTAGAGCACTCAAATGGCAAGCTAGACCACTCCATAATTTCAAACAAGGGCATGAATGGACAGACAATAACCATATGTTCAAAACACCCTTACTGAAGTATCTCAAAATATGCATGGATCTCTCTGTAGCATCAAGTTTACATGGCATCAAAATAACAGCAGAACAGGGACTGAAATCAGCAATATCATGAAGCCTAGTTTGCATGCTTGTGCTAGTCACCACATTGATCACAAAAATACATGGCATACACCCCTGGAAAGATGGCATGGCATAGATCAAAACACATGTAGACATCAACCTCATAGGATGCACACATCAATCATGGCAAAAATGACAAATGAGCAAGTTATAACAGTTTCAGCAGATTAACATAAACATGCACTCTTCCAACAGCATTTCGGGCATCAGGATGAGATCAAATAAAAATGATGCAATGGAATGAAATGAAGTACTCGTCGAGGCGAACAATTTGACATATTATACGCACGAAACGGAGCTACGGATGCAGAGATACAGCAGGATGAACATGGCATGATTATGCAAGATTTCAGGGACTTAGTGGAAAACGGGTCAACCTTCGGGTTTGCGCGGTTTTCGAGGATGGCCGGGGTTCTCGCCGGAGTAGCTGCCGGAGAGGACGGGGAAGACGTCGGGGAGGCGGATCCGTGGCCGGGGAGACCTCCTCCGGCCGGATCTCGCCGGATCCGGCGCGGGGCGGCGAGGAGGCGCGGGGCCGGGACTCCCGGAGCGTGGGACGGAGGAGCGGAGCCGGCGGGCGGCCGGAGCAGCGCCGGCCGGTGAGGGAGCTAGCGGCGGCGGGGCCGAGAGGCGCTGCGGCAGCGCGGGCCGGGCGGCGGGGAGCAGCGGGCTCGGGGCGCGCGCT
>NC_041391.1:235699990-235701869 GCF_002162155.2 Triticum dicoccoides
GGCCGTGGCGGGCCGGCGGCGCGGGCCACGTGGCGGCGTGGGACTGGGCGCGGGGCAGCGGAGGCTGAGGTGGCGCGACCCGATTGGTCGGAGCGGCGTGGAGGCTGGACATGTCCGGCGCGATGGACATGTCCGGCGGCGGCGGGAGGAAGAGGACTAGGGTTTGCACCGGGATTTCGGGGGAGGCCACATATTTATAGGTAGAGGGAGCTAGGAGAGTTCAAATGAGGAGCGGTTTTCGGCCACGCGATCGTGATCGAACGACCGAGAGCATGGAGGGGAGTTAGCTGGGCTTTGGGCCACTTTGGAAGGGGTGTTGGGCTGCAACTCAAAGAGGGCTTTACGGTTACCCGGTTAACCGTTGGAGTACCAAACGACCTCCAAATGGCACGAAACTTGACAGGCGGTCTACCGGTGGTATACCAAGGCCGCTTGGCAAACCTCGGGCCATTCCGAGAACATTTAACACCCACTCACGAAAAGAGAGAAGACGGAGACGCCGGAAGACATAGGAGCGCCGGATTGCAAAACGGACAACGGGGAAAATGCTCGGATGCATGAGACGAACACGTATGCAAAATGAGATGCACATGATGACTTGATAAAATGCAACACGCAAGCAAATGACATGGCAACGATGACCAATAACTTGGGGACACCTGGCGCATCGAATCCGGGGTGTTACAACACTCCTCCACTAACAAGAGATCTCGTCCCGAGATCTTAGGACCGAGACGGGAGAGAAAAAGGGGTGAGGGAACCAAGAACTCAAAAGAAGAAGCAAAGAATCAAGAGCCTCGAGAAGAAGAGAGGAGCGACGAGACTGACAAGAATCGAAAACTCACGGAATCAGATAGACTATGAAATCACTCATTCTAACCGGAGTGGTTAGAATGAGAAAAGAAACGAATAAGACTGAAAGAATTTAGGTAGCACTCCGGCTGAAAATGGAAGGATAGAACACGCGCTTGAGAGGATGGAATGATACTTGATGAAGACATGACACAAAAACTCCAGAAAGAATTGAAAGAGTTGAATGAAAAGAACGGAGAAGAAAAGATACTTGAATTTGTCCAACAAAATCTTGATGAACTCTTGAAGAATGAATTAAATCATGAAGAACCACCATGAAGATCTCCGGTGAGAAAAGGATGATGAGATAGAATGAAGGATGAAAGAATAAGATGAGCCTTGCGATGATTTAGATGGGGTTCCCGACGAGATAATTGAGAGAGCTTGGAACTCCGGAAAAGGAAAAGATGAAACACTAGAACGGAGAATTACTTCATCAAGAACAAACTCCGAAGGAAAGGATTACTCACTTGGAAGAAATAAGAATAAGATTTACTGTATGCTTATCCTTCACCAAATTAAATTGATGACAAGCAATGGATTTTGCATACTACTTATTCTTCTTGAAAAAGAATTGAGAAGTGACAAATCGCAAACTTGAGAAGGTCTTCATGAACCACCGGTAGGATAGAAGAAGAACAACTATGCTTGAGGGGATTTAGATGCAAAGAACAAAGAGATCGCGAACTGATAAAGAACACTTGAGTGAAGCACCGGAATAATATTGAGACGAACGAAAGGGCACGGATATAGAATAATTGGAGAACGACTCTGAAAACTTAGAATGAAGAAATCTTCTGAAAAGATGGCCTCCGGATGATCGAGAGGGAAAGCAACTCCTGGAATGCTCCGGATGGATGAAAAGAATAACCGGCGGCGGGGAGCAGCGGGCTCGGGGCGCGCGCTCCGACGCGTGGCGGAGGCGAGCGCCGGCGCGGAGGCGCGGGCGGGCGGCGCGGAGCTCCTGGCGGCGGGGCAGCGTCGGGCGGCGCGGCCGGACTTCGGCGGGGCGGCAGCGGCGCTCACC